>NC_134896.1:47796783-47821783 GCF_041734735.1 Babylonia areolata
TTTCCTTCTTCTCTCTGTCTTTCTTTCTTTCCTTTTTCTCTCTGTCTTTCTTTCCTTTTTCTCTCTGTCTTTCTTTCCTTTTTCTCTCTGTCTTTCTTTCCTTCTTCTCTCTGTCTTTCTTTCCTTTTTCTCTCTGTCTTTCTTTCCTTTTTCTCTGCGTCTTTCTTTCCTTTTTCTCTCTGTCTTTCTTTCTTTCCTTTTTCTCTCTGTCTTTCTTTCCTTTTTCTCTCTGTCTTTCTTTCCTTCTTCTCTCTGTCTTTCTTTCCTTCTTCTCTCTGTCTTTCTTTCCTTTTTCTCTCTGTCTTTCTTTCCTTTTTCTCTCTGTCTTTCTTTCCTTCTTCTCTCTGTCTTTCTTTCCTTCTTCTCTGCGTCTTTCTTTCCTTTTTCTCTGCGCCTTTTTTTCCTTTTTCTCTGCGTCTTTCGTTCCTTTTTTTCTCTGTCTTTCTTTCCTTTTTCTCTCTGTCTTTCCCTGCTTTGTACGCTGTTTCTCCTTCTTCTTCTTCTTTTATTCAGGGTCTTTGTTCTTTCTCTTTTTCTTTTCTTTTTTTTCTTTGTTCTGTTTTATGTTAGTTGTTTGATATTAATTTTGTTCTCTTTGATTTGATATTGAATACAATCAGACGATTTTGCTCTCTCTGTCTCTTTCTCTGTCTGTCTGTCTGTCACACACACACACACACACACACACACACACACACACACACACACACACACACACACACACACACACACACACACATACACTCTATTTCTCTGACTCTATTTCTGTCCCTATCTGTCTCTGTTTTCAAAAGTTGCTTTGGCCTATATATGAATTAATCCCCCCCCCCCTCCTCTCTCTCTCTCTCTCTCTCTCTCTATCTATCTATCTATCTATCTATCTATCTTCTATCTATCTCTATCTCTCTCTCTGTCTCTCTGGACTGGGGCTAACAATACTTTGAACACGGAACCGTTCAGAATTCTTAAAATATATAGGCAGACGTGTCACCTCTAGGCGATTACTGCAATCTCTCTCTCTCTCTCTCTCTCTCTCTGTCTCTCTCTCTCTCTCTGTCTGTCTGTCGCTCTGTGTGTGTGTGTGTGTGTGTGTGTGTGTGTGTGTGTGTGTGTGTGTGTGTGTGTGTGTGTGTGTGTTCACCTGTTTGTAGAGCTACTAAATATAGAGTATGCATGTATGTATGTATCTATCTATCTATCTGTCTGTCTGTCTGTCTGTATGCCTATCTATCTATCTATCGATCTTGCGGTCTACCTATTTGTCTGTCAGTGTCAGTCTGTCTGTCTGTCTATCCATCTATGCCTCTCTTAGGTGTCTTTCTACTGTGTCTATGTCAATGCCTCCACCTGTCTGTCTAGCGGCAATATCTCCATTGGCTCCCTGTCCCACGTAGAATAAAGTACAATATCAGCACTCTATGTTATAAATGTATTAACAAATCTGCCCCTCCCTATTTTTGTGGCTACCTTCACCTCTACAACCCATCTCGCTCTCTACGATCAGCTTCGGATCCACTCTGTTCATGCATACCCAGATTCAAATACTTGTTGTTTCTCTGTCTCTGGACCTTGCAATTGGAATGAACTTCCTCTTTCGCTTCGTCAGGTCTCCACACTCAGCTCTTTCATGTCTGGGCTTAAAACCCACTTCTTCCCAAGATAGCCTCCCTTCCCTGCCTCTTCCTTATCTTCAGTTTCTCCAGTTTAAAGAGTGTGAATGACTGGTGTGAAAGCGCGTTGATTTGTCTCTGCACAAGATTCAGCACTATATGAATATCATTATTATTCACTTTTCAGTTTAACCCCTGACTGCTTACTCATGTTCTGCGATTTCATCTGTCAATGTACTGTACACAGTTCAGTGAAATGAAAGGAAGCGCACTGTCGATATATAAATGAAGAGGGGAAGACTCCTTGATAGAACAAAAGCGATATTGCATAATGAATGTCAATAGGTTTGATTGATTCAATCGTTTCTGGACGAAAGAACAAATTTGCTTCGTTTCACGGCGAGCGTGTGCGTGCATACACGCTTTGCTTATTCGCATGCGCATGCCTGTGTGTGCGTTTCACATGTTTGCGCATTGGAGGGTGAGCGAATTAGGGGGCGGGAGAGGAGGGGTGAGGGTGGGGGTGAGACACAGAGAAACAGAGACAGAGAGACCGAGAGAGAGACAGAGAAACACAGAGAGAGAGAGAGAGAGAGAGAGAGACAAAGCGAGAGAGACAGAGAGAGAGAGAGAGAGACAGAGAGAGATTCGGAATGGTTTGATGTACTTTTGCCATAGGCACATACACATATACATAATTATAAGAGGACACGGACACACAGGCACACACACTCACAATCACAGAGAGAGAGAGGAGGAGGAGAGAGACAGACAAAGAGAGAGAGACACAAAGACAGAGACAGAGAGATTCGAAATGGTTTGATGTACTTTGGCCATAGGCACAAATACACATACATATAAGAGGACACAGACACACACAGACACACATGCACACACACCCACAATCACAGAGAGAGAGAGAGAGAGAGAGAGAGAGAGAGAGAGAGAGAGAGAGAGAGAGAGAGAGAGAGAGAGAGAGAGAGAGAGAGAACTCAGTACTCAAAACGTTTTTATTCAAGGATTAAGATTTTAGGCATAGCCTCTTCTTCCAATCTTTCCTCGCTAATCTACATCTATTACAAACAGCACACACATAAATGAACGGAAAAGGTTTTCATGCAGAAGGGTATACATAATACATAATGAAGAAAACAACTCCCTCCCCCCCCCCCCACACACACACACACCCCGCCCCCCACACACACCCACACCCGTGCACACACATGCATATACACACTGACGTTCGCGCGCGAGCGCACACACATGCATACACACACACGCACGCACACACACTGCCAGCACCCCCTCCCTCCCCCCACACACTAAAATTGACAGATGGATAGGACAGTGAGTCACAGAGAGAGAGAGATGTCATCAGTATAGAAGTTCCAGAAACACCCGGGTGTTCAAAAGGTACAGTATTGAGAGGGAGAGAGAGAGAGAGAGAGAGAGAGAGAGAGAGAGAGAGAGAGAGCAACTTTAACCTCTATTCACTTTTCGTTTTTCTGTTTTCAGATGATAGCACGCGACACGGATGGAGCTAAAGAAAACCTCTGTTCCTCAGTTTGAACACCACTGGAGAGGAGACACTTGTCTTTTCCTTGGAGTCACCAGTCTTTTCCAGCCTCCTTACACCCAGACGACTGTAAAAGCTCCGGCACCTTAATTCGTCCAGTTGTGACAACAGTAAAGGTTAATGCACTGTTCCAGATTATACGCGATCGTTTTGCTTTTACTTTAAACTGATTGGGTTTTTTTAAAGTCTGCCAGCGAACATCTTGTGTATGTGATCTTGTTTCGGTGTTGTTTGTAGTCAAGGAAAGAGATTCCACTCGAACAAATGTTTGGCTGGGTACGAAACAGTAACGTGTTTGTTAGAAATGTCACACTGAGATTGTACGTCGTGTAAGCTGTTTAATATCGACACCGTTGTGTTTGGCGGTGTTGTTTTTTGTTTGGGTTTTTTTTCTGATTTATTTTTCACCTTTGACTGGAAGGTGTGCTCTCGTGATAGACAAACCAGTTCCAAGACTTCCAGACATATTTAATTCGCCATCGGAGATCAATACGTACAACGACAGAACTGCACAGTGTCGCAGGCAGACGTTGATGGTTGGACATCACGAAGAACAAGCGACGTATCCAATTTTCTGCACCGCGTGCCTCTGTGTTTCACGCACCACTGTTCTTTTTTCCCACATCCCGGCCATCCCTCGGGGACCTGTGTGGTGGTATCCATTGCAGGGATTGTGAACACGGCCTACGTTCCATCCTTGGGTGGTGGGGGTGGGGGTGGGGGTGGAGCAATGGTTTCCATGGCCAGGGTTGGACCCGATTCCGTTGTGAGAGAGTCATTCATTGCTGACATTGATCGGCTGGCGTTGTCCTGTGTGATGACGACAACACAATGACGATAGTGTCAGTTGTGATGACGACAATGTCCATTGTGATGACGACAACACAATGACGATAGTGTCCATTGTGATGACGATAATGTCCATTGTGATGACTACACATGCACTATAATACCCCGCAGTGGGGGTGAAAGGACCATTCGATGCTTTCCACAGGTCATCAGGCTTACTCACTGCTGGAAATGTCAACACTGCTCATGAACTGATTCTCTTTTACTAACAGGGTCATTCAATACTTTTCAACAAACTGCGCATGTCATCTGCTGTATAAATGCTTGTTTTGGCTCTCTTGCACGTGGAAACACGCGTTATCTATTGCGGTAATCTTGACCATACTTTAAAGGAGCTTCCTCGTATTTAGGAAACCATCCATTCCTTCTGTGACTCAACACCTAAATGGAGAGGTGAGCTTTTTTTTTCCCCGTGTTCAGTTGTTGAGATATATCATCCACAAGAGACAATGGTGAACGCATCTTGGAGACATGAGACAGTATGGTGATTAGCGTCTGAGAATGCTGCATGCATAACTCGCACCCGCAACGTCGGTTACAGACGTTCGGTTTATCCACGCGTTTCACTGAGATCAACAATGCGGTTTTCTTGTGATTGTCTGTATTAGTGCAGCACGTTTTGTACGCCTGTGATATTACCGGTTATGTTAAATAAAAGTCACTTCGCCATGAACAGGTTTTGGTGAGACTTCAACAAAAGCAGCACACTTCCTGCGAATCAGTGATAATTATATCTGAGACCAGCTCGTGTATCGCCTGCTGCATACTGGATCATTTTGCGTTCCAGGTATTTTTCACATCCTTTGAAATCATTCCGCGAAATTGCAGGGCTGTCGTGCAAGTGCAGTGTCCCAGTTCACCGTGTCGTGGTGAAATCTCACAGTGACGCTGACGTTGAGACCTGGAGCATCAGTGACGTCAGTTTTGCGCTGTGCTTCGCTGTGACGTCAGTTTTGCGCTGTGCTTCGCTGTGACGTCAGTTTTGCGCTGTGCTTCGCTGTGACGTCAGTTTTGCGCTGTGCTTCGCTGTGACGTTGCAAGAAGAAGAAAAAAAACACAAAACCTCATCGCAATTTAACAAACAATAACCCTCGTTCAAAACAAAGGAACTTTCTTTCTTCACTGGTCCTCATCTGTGTCCAGTTAAAAGATTTTTTTTTTTTTTTATAAAATAAAATAAAATAAACCCTCCCGTCAGCGCTAAAATCCCATTCCCTCTACTGTGCTGTGCTGAGCTGACCTTGAACGTCAAGGACACCTACATGTCGACGACACTGAGCGTGCTGCACGTGCTGATGATGGGCGGGGGACCTGTGGCCGGTGGGGGGGAAGGGGCTGGAGGGGCGGGGCACCTGATTCTCCCGGGGGCAGGGGGGCTGCCGCCGCTGGACCCTCTGCTGCGTGATTTCTGGTCTTCATTCCCTTGCCCCCCTCCCTGGAACCACGCGCTGCTCTTCAGGTCAGAACCACTGCTGGCTGCTTGGTCGCTTTGATGTTGTTGATGATGATAATAAGGATGATAATAATGATAATAACTGGACATTCATCGGCGCATTCCTCATTGCATAAAGCGCTTTACAATCCACAGAGGCACGCATACGAAACACACTCAATCCTCTCAACTCAAACTCGTCAACAAAATAAACATACACATGCGCATACAAATTATTACGTACAATACAAACATACATGCATCCATCCATACACACATACATTAGACGCGCACACAATACAGCGTCACAAATAATACTTACTCAATCAACTAACTACTTTCATTTATTAGAGAGAGTCTATAGGAATTGCTGCTGGAAGAGGAAAGTCTTGAAAGTGTTGTTGCTGCTGCTGCTGCTGCTGCTGCTGCTGCTGCTGTAATTGCTGTTATCCTTGGTGGTGGTGGTGGCTGCTGTTGCTATTATCACTGTTGTCTTTGGTGCTGGTGGTTTTGTATTTGTTGTTGCTGCTGCTGCTGTTTACCGCTTTTGCGTCATAGTGACTGTTCTGTAATTGCATGTCGCTGTCATCGTTGTCGTCATTGTTCTTACTGTTGTTATAACGATGACAATATTCATGATTGCGATGATGATGATGATGATGATGGATGACGACGACGACAACAATATTCATAGTTACGATGATGATGATTATGATAATGATGATGGCGACGACAACAACTATGACGATGACGATTTCAGTGCAGTGACCAAGACGAACACAGGGACAGTGATTCTACACGATTACACATGCTTGTGGTGGTGGTGATGGTTGTACTTGTTGTTGTCGATGTCATTATTACTGCAGTTGTCATATCATTATTATTGGTAGTAGTAATAGTTTCATCATCATCATCATCATCATCATCATTAATCTTCTTTTTCTTTTACTACTTACGATTAGTAGTAGTAGTGTTATTGTTGTTGTTGTTGTTGTTATTATTATTATTATTATTGTTCTTGTTCTTGTTCTTCTTGTTCTTGTTCTTGTTCTTGTTCTTGTTATCATTACATCATTATTACCTTCGGTTTTTGTTGTTGTTGTTGTTGCTGTTGGTGGTGGTGCTCTTGTTGTTATTCTATTTGACTGGTTTTTGTTGTTATTATAATGTTGGTGTTGGTAGTCGTCGTAATTTTGGTGATTGATTATGGTTGTGGTGGGTTTGTTTTGGGTTTTCTTTTTAGCATCAGATGTAACTGTTGGCATTATCTTATTTGCCGCTTTTTTTTTTATTTTTTTTAAAATCCTTACTGTGTAATGAAGATCTTTGTATCATTACGTGTCAAACAAAGTCCCTTCTCACACATCGATATATCAAGGTATGTTGTTGTTTTTCTTTGTGAGATGTGGCGAAATGGATTTTAGTTCCTGTAATGCATATGTGATGTAGTTGTGCCCAGACGTAGCTGGGTTTTTTTGTTGTGTGTGTGTTTGTGTGTGTGTCTGTGTCTGTGTGTCTGTGTGTCTGTCTGTGTGTTTGTGTGTGTCTGTGTTTGTGTCTGTGTCTGTGTGTGTCTGTGTATGTGTTTGGGTTTGTTTTTTGTTTTTTTTTCTTTTTGTTTTTTTGTTTTGTTGCTGTTTTTTTGGTGGGTTTTTTGTTTTTTTTGTTTTTTTTACTATAACAAGTCTGTCTATATAAAGCTAACTACAGTGCTCTTACGTTAAATATACTAATACCAGTACCATTAATACGACTACAACAACAACAACTACTACCATTACTACTACTACTACTACTTATGCTGCTGCTGCTGCTCCTCCTCCTCCTCTCCCTACTACTACTACTACTACTACTACTACTACTACTACTACTTCTTCTTCTTTTACTGCTAGTGCTACTACAACAACGGCTGTTACTACTACTACTACTACTACTACTACTACTACTACCAAAACAGCATCTATAAAGGGTGTTCAGAGACATGATGACATCTGCGATGGCTGATGTTTATAACGACGACGGCAAAGACGATGACGATGTAATCAATGTTAGAGGGTAACCATGACGACTGATACCATTAATGTCTTCCATTGTCATCTCTTTTTTCTTTCCTTTTTTTTTTTTTTTTTTTTTTTTTTTTTGTCTTGGGGTGGGTGTGGATGGGTGGGTCGGGGTGGGGATGGGGGGTGGGGGTGAGCAGGGTGAACTGGACGGCCTGCGTGGGACGGGCCGTGGGTCGGCGCCTCCAGTGGTTCCTGGCCGACCGCTGCAACATCCCCCACGACGACCTTGACTTTGACCTCGACATTGACCTCCTGCCCTTCCCCGGGGGAGACAGGGGGCCTGGGAGGGGGGAGGGGAAGGGCGTGGAGGGGGCGGACGGAGAGGAGGATGGAGGTGCGGGTGGCGGAGGAGAGGCAGGAGGAGGAGAACTGGAGGTGCCCGAGGAATGCGAGGCGTCGTGTGTGGCCATGATCGCTCTGGCGTGTCTGGTCTTCTCGCTGCTGCTGGCTGTTCTCGTCTTCTGCGTCTGCAGGTGAGTGGGTGGTGGGTGGGTGGGTGGGCCAGTGGGTGGGCTAGTGTGTGGGTGGATGGGTGGGTCAGTGAGTGGGTTAGTGAGTGGGTGAATGGGTGGGTCAGTGGGTGTGTGGGTCAGTGGGTGGGTTAGTGAGTGGGTGGGTTAGTGGGTGAGTGAGTGAGTGGGTGGGTGGGTGTGTGGGTGGATGGGTCAGTGGGCAGGTGTGTGAGTGGGTGTGTGGGTGGGTGTGTGAGTGGGTGTGTGAGTCAGTGGGTAGGTGTGTGGGTGGGTGGGTGGGTCAGTGTGTGTGTGAGTGGGTCAGTGGATGAGTGGGTGGGTGGGGGAGTGGGAGAACACCCAGGCTTTGACACACACAGAGCTGACAGACTTTGCCGGGGGGGAGCTGAGGCAGCAGTTCTTCTGTAATGCGACGCTGGCGTCCCAATAAGGAAGAAGGGGGAGGTGGGGAAGGAAGAGGAGGAGGAGAAGAGGAAGAGGAGGGGGAAGGAGGAGGGGGGAGAGGAGAAGGAATAGAAGAAGAAGGAGAAGAGGAAGGGGGAGGAGAAGAAGGAGGAGGGGGAAGAGGATGAGTTGAAGAAGAAGAAAAATGAGGAGGAAGAGAAGAGGAGGAGGGGGAGAAGGAGGAGGAGAGTGGGGGGGGGGGCAGGAGGAGGAGAAGAAGGAGGAGGAAAAGGAGAAATAGAAGGAGAAGAGGAGGAAAAGGAGGAGGAGCAGAAGAAATAAAGGAGGAGGAAGAGGATGAGTGGAAGAAGAATGAGGAGGCGGAGAAGAAGAGGAGGAGAAGGAGAAGATTGGTTGGTTGAATCTTTAATGGGAAAAGAATTTGGCCTTTTTTCATTTCTGCTGCCAAAAAAAAAGAGAAATAAAATGAAAAAATACTAATAATAATAACGAGTGACGAGAACAGTAACTGGATAAGTCCATTAACAACAACAAAGCAATGTGAAGAACAATTTCAAATTATCACATACGTATGTGCGCACGTGCGCGCACACACAAACACACACACACACACACACACACACACACACACACACACACACACACACACACACACACACACACACACACACACACACACACACACACACACACACGTCAAACACGACGGGAATAGGAACATGGGAAAAAGGACAAAATGTAAAAGGCACATTACGTTAGGCTATAAACTCAATACAAGTATGGGCATTCACGTAACTAATATCAAGAAAGCACTTCTGGTCGAAAGAAAATGTATATGTAAGGTCGACAAGGTTGAAATATACAATCGAATCATTGTAGCCCCACACCCCCCACTCCCGACCCCACCACCCCCACCCGCCACCCCACCCACCCACCCACCCCTTCCAATATGACGGTCCCCTATGTTTGCACGAAAGAATTTAAAAGGGACCTGCAGGCCAAAACGTAAGAGCATCACTGTTGCTTGCCGCTGCCGCTGCTGCCGCTGACATGGAAGCAATTGGAGAGATTTTACTTGGCAAGATCGATGAGCCAGTTTGATTACTTTTCGCAACATGTGAACTTGCTTTCCATGTATGGCCGGGAGTGCTTTAATTTTCGCCCACAGATCTTGCCAAGGCTTTGTTCGGCTTGTGGGGAATGGTAGGGAGGCGCGCTATGAGTGTGTGTGTGTGTGTGTGTGTGTGTGTGTGTGTGTTTACTTTCGTGCCGGTTTCGTGTTTACCGTTCAGCGCTCTTACAAGCGTGTTATGTTTTGAAAAGTAATATTAACGTGGTGAGGTTGAGAGCGCCTTGAATAGCGGTGTTGTTTTTTTTAAAAAACGAGCCACCAGAAACAGGCTTTTATCGAACATAAGTCCTTCTTTTTGCAAAGAGTTGTTACATTTTTTTTTTATGAGACAACTATTTTTGTTTTATTTGCATGGGCGTTTGTTGTCGTTTCTTTCTTTCTTTTTTTTCTTTTTCTTTTTTCTTTTTTTGTGGGGTTTTTGTGCCATAAGAACTATTGCGTTCAAACGATCATAATGTTGTTTTTTTCTGTTGTTGTTGTTTTGTTTTGTTGTTGTTGTTGTTGTTGTTTTAGCATATGAAACATTTTCAGTTGTTTCTACAAGTTATCCGTGTGGGCCTTTTTTTAACCTTCATTGCTATTATATCCACACACACACACACACACACACACACACATACACAAACATACACACCATCCACATAACCAGACATGAAAGAATAAAACTGGGGAAAGAAAAAGAAATACTGAGACAAACGTTGAACAGGAAAGAGACCAGGAACATGAATATGAGTGTCGGCTATCGTCTACAATTCTAAGAACGTACTTCTGGTGAAACACACACACACACACACACACACACACACACACCTTTTCCATTATTTTGAGCTTCTACAACTGTACCTGTTTTGTGTGTGTGTGTGTGTGTGTGTGTGTGTGTCACCAAGTCGGGAACACCCAAGCAAGTCAACAGAGGTACTCATATGTTTGCAGCAACCCAAAAGTTAGTACCGAAGATGGTTGTTGTTGTCTGGGTTTTTTTTTAAAGAGTCTGCAGGCTTAATGAGTATTCCGGTTACTGCCGTGTCTGTTGATTCTGCAGCAGTTTGGATAGCGGCTGTTGTTTTCCTCAGGAGATCGATCACACACTTTCATTACTCTTCACAACATTTGAACCCAGTTTTTTGTATAGGTAGGAGCGCTTTAATTTCGTCGATAGATCCTGCAAGGGTTTTGTCCTGCGTGTCACAGGAAAGCAGGCAAAAGGTGTGTTTACTTTCCCGTCGGCTGCTTGTTTAATATTCGCGGCTATTGAACTGTGTCTATTTTGAAAAGTAATACTCCAAAGTCAGCTTGAAAGCGTCTTGAATAACAGCGGTTTAAACGTGAGCTGCCTTGGGTGAAAGGCTTTTATCGACTGGGTTGTTGCTGGGTTTTTTTGGGTTTTTTCATGGCTTATTTATCTATATATTCGTTTAATTTTTTACTCACTTATGTAAACAGAGTGAGTCTATGTTTTAACCTGGGGTTCGGTTGTCTGTGTGTATGTTGTAAACTTTAACGTTGCCATTTTCTCTGCAAATACTTTGTCAGTTGACGCCAAATTTGGCATAAAAAGAGGAAAAATTCTGTTCTTTCCAGTCCTCTTGTTTAAAAAGTATTGTACCTCTGGGATGGGCACAAAAATAAAATTAAAAAGAAGCCAAATTATATGCAAACTGAATTTACTGGGGGGTTTTGTTTGTTTGTTTGTTTGTTTTGGGGTTGGTTTTTTTCAAAACTTGGCACTTTGATCTGATATTCTGACACAGCGTCAAGAGCAGTCATTTTTATCATTTTTTGTTAAAACAGGAACTTCTTTTGCTAAGTATGGAAGTTATATTTCTGGTGTATGTCTTTGGTGGAGATAGTAAAAAATGGAAATTAATCTGTAATTAATGTTAGGGGGGTTAATTTGCTTTAAACTGATCTTTCTCATCTTAAACAATACATTTTGAAATTATACTCAATATATAAAAAGCTTGTGTGTTTTACTCTCAGTGTACAGGGCTTTCACTGTTCATTCAGCCAAGTGGACTTTTTCGGAAAATACTAAAAATCAATACTACGAGTGGACTTCATAGATCTATTGGCTGAGCCCTGAAGGTCATGGGCAAAAAGCAGTTGCGTACACATATTTATACATATTCAAAGCGCGTGCTCATATTCCTCGCGAACGCGAAGGACGCCATTTTTTTTCAAGTAGTTGACCTGCCCGTTCAATCCTATATTCAATCGACCATAATGTGTGATGGAAAGTTGGAGAAGGAGACCGATAGATATTTATTCAGAGAAAGATTTGTGAACGACTCCTCACTTACTGGATTATGCCCCAAACTGCCATAAAAATATCAACAAAATCAGTCGGAATTCACAGTTAAAAATAATAAACCATGAGAGTTAATACCCTTGATGAAACGTAAAAATTTCCAGTCTTGACTTTTCTCAAAATTAAGTCATTTTCACTTCATACGACGTTTAGAAGTATTTGTACATGGCTCTACATGTTATTAGTTTAACAAAATACTCAATTTTCATATCAACTATAAAACTAGAATGAACATAAAAGAGAAATTGAATCAACCATGTCGTATATTCCCGTCGGGTGTAACTAAACTTGTACATCTACCCAGATCCAGAGAAAACGGCTAAATATTGCAGTGTGATTGCGGCGATAGCCACGTCTCCTTTACCGCGGACTTAAAAGGTATTCTTAATTGCCCTTAAAGAATTTTAATACCCAAGATACACCAGAATAATATAATTTAAACAGCGTTCTCACTGCGAATACCCGCAATCGATTTATCGCCCTTAAAAAGCATGCTTGAATGTTAAATTTTTGAACGTCAGTTAAGGAGCCACGATAGCGTAATGGGTAAGAGTTTCTTCTCACCCAAACACGCGGGGTTCGAATTTGCCTTCAGAGCTTTTTTTTTTTTTTTTTTTAACCCGAAGCTTTATAATAACAAATACAGAACACATTTTAACGATTAGATTTTTTTTTAAAGTGTATCACAAGTGAGTCTTGAAAGCCTTGCCTCTCTTGTTTTGGTTTGTTTTAGCATTTGGGGAGGAAGAAGACTGTTGGCTTTGGGGATTTTTTTTCTCTCCATTTTTTCCACTTTACTGTTTTTTCGTTGTATATGCAAGAATATATTTGGAAGAGGGGACAGAAAAGGGGAGGAAATAATTTATTTGCATACTGGTGAACACACACACACACACACACACACACACACACACACACACACACATATATATATATATATATATATATATATATATATATGTATGTGTGTGTGTGTGTGTGTGTAGAGAGAGAGAGAGAGAGAGAGAGAGAGAGAGAGATCAGAAAATAGATTAATTTTTATTGATTAATGAATGAATGAAACAAAGAAACAAGGAAGGGATGAAGGGAGTGTGATAAAAGAGCAGGAAATCAATTTTCGTTGAACATTAATGACAATTATTCGATTGAAGTCTGAATCTTGGCTGTAAGGCAAGTAGCAACTGAGAACAAACCAAATCAAACCAATGAGAAAAAAAAGTCCACCAACCAACCAAATAGAAAAACAAACAAGCAGACACACACACAAAAAGAAAATAACACACACACCAGGTTTGATTCATTATTCATCTTGACGTGACAACGTTACCCTTCTGTTCGTAAAAGTAGCATTCACTTGGGAGGGAGGACCAATCTGTATACTACTGACCGCCATTCTATGTGTGTATGTATGTGTATATATACATACATACATACATATATATATATATATATATATATATATATATATATGTGTGTGTGTGTGTGTGTGTGTGTGTGTGTGTGTGTGTGTCACTTAGTTTAAAGTATGTAAATTTTAGCCAGCGTGTCTGTCACATAGTCTGAAATATGTGGGGGGTTTTTGCAAATTTGATATGAGACTATGTCTATTTATCTATTTTATTCTATTTCATTTTATTCTATTCTATTTTTTGTACACATTTTCGGATCATGTCACTTTGTCTTAACTCTCTCCATACGAACGGCGAAAGAGACGTCGTTAACAGCGTTTCATCCCAATCACCAAAATATTGCTAGCGGAACGCTCTTATACTGAAGAGGTGAATGTTGACAAAGAATACCACAGTTCTGACGACGGAAGCTAAAGGTTGGGTCATTCAGGCACCCACTGGACATCCGAGGGGTCTGTGTAGAGGAGAAGAGAGGACTGGCCGTACTGAGTGAGTTAACTCACTCAGTACGGCCAGTCCTCTCTTCTCCTCTACACAGACCCCTCGGATGTCCAGTGGGTGTCTGAATGACCCAACCTTTAGCTTCCGTCGTCAGACTTGTGGTATTCTTTGTCAACATTCCCTCTTCAGTATAAGAGCCTTCCGCTTGCAATATTTTGATGGTGGTAATTGGGGTGAAACGCTGTTAACGTCGTCTCTTTCGCCGTTCGTATGGAGAGAGTTAAATTTGTATTTCTTATTGTAAAGCGTGGTGAGCCCCATTTGAGATTGGGGTACTGCGCTATATAAGCCTGCATATTATCATTATCATTATTATTATTATTATATTATTATCATTATTATTGCTATTCTAGCCGCCTGTCCTGTTGAGGGAAACATGCTGGGACAGAGACAGACTGTCCACGTGTCATGTGTGTCTTTTTTCGAAAACAATTATCTGTTCTTCAATGGATTATTAATTAAACTTGAACGAATTCCTTGCATGGCTGTACAATCACTTTGGACTTCTTCACCATGCGTGTAGAGGACGATACTTCAATTCCATATAAAGAAGTGATGTTTTGAAAGCAAGGTCACGTTTGCTTTCATGAGTACAGATTCAGAAATGTTGTGATAGTGATGTTAATATAGTGATAAGCACTTATCACATTACTCTCAAATACAGCAAAATGAAAATGTTATGAAGCTTAAAGAATATGCAGAGGTATTCCTCTCCCCCCCACGCTACCACCATATTAAGATCTCCATACTTATGGCCAGAGAGAGAGAGAGAACATTCGAATGTGTTGGCCAGGTCGCTGTCAACACTGACACTTGGCAACACTGTCCAGCAGACTGATTCACGGCAAATGGGGAAACCGCTAATGTTTGCGAAGGTCTCCCGTGCTCTTCCTCGGCTGAAATTAATCTCATCTTCCTCCTCCTCCTCCTCCTCCTTCTCACTCCCGCGTGGTTGCGCGTGATGTGCACGCGCACGCGCACGCGCTGAAATGACAGCGACGGTGTTTACTCTGAAAACGCCCTCCCCCGTTCTGGTGGCGCTTTTGGGGACACTGATTTGCTTGTGATGGTCTGCTTTCCCGAAACGGAAAGGGTATGGCTATCGTCACAGGAAACTCCACGTGTGCGTAGCAGTCTCTCTTTTCTTTTGTTCCTTTCTTTTGACTTCTTTTGTAAATTGGGGGAAAGGAGGAGTGGGGGGTTGTATGGGGAGAGGAGGAGGGGGGGGGGGGTATGGCCTTTCTTCTGTCAACCAGTGTTGTTTGGAGTAACTGTTTCAGCAGGGGGTGATTTTTTTTTTTTTTTTTTTTTTTTTCCAAAAAATGTCCGAATAGTCGGTTTTACTGGATTGACGAACAGGGATGACATAAGGGATGTTTAGGTATGTATTTGTGTGAGTTTGTGTGTTCGTCTTCAGTTTAACGTCTTTCCACTTGAAGTGATATTAGCGAGTCTGTGTGTGTGTGTGTGTGTGTGTGTGTGTGTGTGTGTGTGTGTGTGTGTGTGTGTTTCTTTGGATATGTGTTTGTTTGTGTGTGTGTGAGTATCAATGGCTGTTAGTTCACAAACCACTCTACCCATAATCAAATAGCTTACAAAGTCAAAAACATAATTCCCATATTATTTACAAACGATTCAGATTTTTTTTTTTTTACCAAGGAATGCATTTGCTTTTGTGCCACATTTAATCCTTTGATGACGACTTAACATGATACACGCCATATGCAGTTTTACTGTTATAATTGTGCAGACAGTTTATTGCTATGTCAAACCACAACCATAGCCATGAAAAAAAATATATTCTTGCTTCCTTTTTGTCATTGACGGTCCTAAAAAAATATTTGTATTCATCAGTCCATATTGCATGAATTTCCATCTGGAGATAGACACTCTCTTACCGAAATGGAGGCACTCCCCCCCCCCCCCCCCTTCATTTTCCCAGGATGGTTATCCCCACTGTCGGTCTCATCTGAGGTGGGTGTCGACATTTAACCTGAATGCAGTGAACACACACACACACACACACACACACAGAGAGAGAGAGAGAGAGAGAGAGGGCGTGTGGAATATAGATCCGCACATTTATGAAGCCGGGGAACCGAACATGGAACAAGTTAAGAGAGAGAGAAAAAAAAAGAATAGGAAAATAGAGCCCACATAAACGTATACAAACGTGAGCTGGCATGTATGCATACCATAAAAAGTTACTCTCATCGAACTAGAAATGTATGCAAGATCACCAAGGTTGAAACATCCAATCAAATCATTGTAGCTCCCTTTTCACTGTATCAGCCCACCGCATTTGCACACACAAAAAAACAAACAAACAAAAACACACAAAAAACGAAGAAGAGCCAGTGGGCACATGTACGTGCATCCCAGTTGCTGCTGTGGCAAGTTTGAGAGATTTTTACCCAGGGAAGATCGATCAGGAGATGTGATTACTTTTCGCTACATGTGAACATAGTGTATAGCCGGGGGGTGCTTTAATTTCTCCGATAGTTCCATCCAGCCGCGAGGCTTTGTCCTGTTTGTGTCACAAGGATGTTGGCTGAGTGTGTGTGTGTGTGTGTGTGTGTGTGTGTGTGTGTGTGTGTGTGTGTGAGTGAGTGTGTGAGTGTGAGTGTTTGTGTGTGTGTGTGAGTGTGTGTGTGTGTGTGTGAGTGTGTGTGTGTGTGTGTGAGTGTGTGTGTGTGTGCGTGTGTGTGTGTGTGTGTGTGTGTGTGTGTGTGTGTGTGTGTGTGTGTGAGTGTGTTTGTGTGAGTCTGTGTGTGTGTGTGTGTGTGTGTGGGTGTGTGTGTGTGTGTGAGTGAGTGTGTGAGTGTGTGTGTGAGTGTGTGTGTGAGTGTGTGTGTGTGTGTGTGTGAGTGTGTGTGTGTGTGCGTGTGTGTGTGTGTGTGTGTGTGAGTGTGTGTGTGTGTGAGTGTGTGTGTGTGTGCGCGCGCGTGTGTGTGTGTGTGTGTGTGTGTGTGTATGTGTGCGTGTGTGTGTGTGTGTGTATGTGTGTGTGTGTGTGTGTGTGTGTGTGTGTGAGTGTGAGTGTTTGTGTGTGTGTGTGAGTGTATGTGTGCGTGTGTGTGTGTGAGTGTGTGTGTGTGTGTGTGTGTGTGTGTGTGTGTGTGTGTGTGTGTGTGTGTGTGTGTGTGTGTGTGTGAGTGTGTGTGTGTGTGAGTGTGTGTGTGTGTGTGTGTGTGTGTGTGTGTGTGTGTGTGTGTGTGTGTGTGTGTGTGTGTGTGTGTGTGTGTGTGTGAGTGTGTGTGTGTGTGAGTGTGAGTGTTTGTGTGTGTGTGTGAGTGTATGTGTGCGTGTGTGTGTGTGTGTGTGTGTGTGTGTGAGTGTGTGTGTGTGTGTGAGTGTGTGTGTGTGTGTGAGTGTGTGTGAGTGTGTGTGTGTGTGTGAGTGTGTGTGTGTGTGTGGTTACGTTCCTGTTGGCACCTTGTGTAGCGTTCGTTGCTGTTAAAAAATAAAAAAAATAAAAAATAAAAACAAAAAAAAAACCTGTGTTTGGAAAAGAAATTGTTAACGAGCCTTTTTATATATATAACAGTGATTAAAACAAGTAAAAGAAAAGAAAAGTGAAAGTGAGCCAGTGGGAGTATTGAACAGCAGTCTCTTTCTCTCAATGTTATTATGTTCTTTTTTCGTTTCTGTTTCCTTTCCTTTTGGGGTGAGGGTGGGGGGGGGGGGGTTGTTGTTGTTGTTGTATTGGTTTATTTTTATTGTCGTGCTTGTTTGGTGTTGTTTTTTGTTTTGTTTTGTTTTTTGTTTTTTTTGTTGTTTTTTTTGTTTGTTTTTTTTTTGTGGGTTTTTTTTTTGTTTTGTTTTGTTTTTTGTTTTTTTTGTTTTTTTTTGTTTGGTTTTTTTGTGGGGGTTTTTTTTTGTTTTGTTTTGTTTTGTTTTTGTTTTTTTCTTTTCTTTTTTTCTTTTTTTTTTCTTTTTTTTATTGGGCAGATGACTGAATTGTTCTTGCTAAAGATTACTTGTACATGATAAAGTATTATTATTATACTACATGATATTGCATATTATTACATCAGTTCATATCATATCATATTATGTAATATTGAATAACATTATATTATGTTGTATTATATTACATTATATTATGAAGAAATAAGCTCAAATATCTGGCAGTATTTCTGGTCCTGTATCTCTCCATCTGTAAGACTCACTTCATTTTTTTCAGAAAATCCCGCTGTGACCATGTACACTGATTTATACACAGAATTAAGAGTAAGAAATCAGTCCCTCAGTCACTGAAAGTTGAATAACGCTTCGCTGTTTTGTTGTTGTTGTCATCGTTTAAGACAAGATCAAATGAAAGAGGTGAGAACAGTGAAAGGTAAGGCACAGATCATTTTTCCCCGATCACCTATTGGAATATCAAATTAACTCACTCAGTACGGCCAGTCCTCTCTTCTCCTCTACACAGACCCCTCGGATGTCCAGTGGGTGTCTGAATGACCCAACCTTTAGCTTCCGTCGTCAGAATTGTGGTATTCTTTGTCAACATTCACCTCTTCAGTATAAGAGCCTTCCGCATGCAATATTTTGATGATGGTAATTGGGGTGAAACGCTGTTAACGTCGTCTCTTTCGCCGTTCGTATGGAGAGAGTTAACTTCCTCGTGTCAATGCAAGAACCAGCTTCCTCGTGTCAATACAAGAACCTATGGTGAACGCTCTTTCTTCTTTGCTGCTCTTCACATCTGGAACAACCTTCCTCATCATATCCTTGCATCTGATTCTATTTCTGCTTTTCGTTCATCACTAAAAACTCATCTTTTTAAAACCTATCTATAAGTACTCTCAGCTTCCTTGTTCTTCAACACCACCCCTGTCAGCTTACTTTGGATTATGTAGAGTGGGAAAGCGAGGGTGTGAGTGAGGGGGGGGAGGGGGGCGAGGGGGTTTTGAGAAAGAGTGGTCATGAATGTTTTATGTAACCTGTAATAGTTTTATTTCATGTAAAGCGCCCTGAGCTCTTAGAGAGAAAGGGTGCTATGTAAGTGTACATTATTATTATTATCATTATTATTTTCATTCAGATCCCAGTGCTCTGTCCATATCCTTGAGGCTCACGAGGGGAGCATACTCGAGGGCAGTGTGAGTCTCATTGTGAAAGATACCAATGGGTTATGTTTGTCCAGCCTGAACACTTGTTTTTTTAGAGCCTGAGCATGATCACATCAAGCCTGACCATGACAGAGATGAGTTGTGGTCCATGAAGGAATAAGGTGATGGATCATGTTATCTTGATTGTGAAGACTTGAATCACATCTCTGTTCCATGTGTTTCTTGAAGCCATTCACGAACATCAAAATTTGATCATGAAATTTAAATATAATAGATATCTTAACATATTCTTTAAAAGAAAATAATACAAACAAAATTTAGACTTCTTCGTAAATCCAAAAATTGATACAGGAAAGGAGGGTCAATCTTTGCTGATGCAAGAGCCTTAATCAGCGAAGACGTCATCTTGTGTTTGGGGGCCAGTGATTTTAATTTAACTCTCTCCATACGAACGGCGAAAGAGACCTGGTTAACAGCGTTTCACCCCAATTACCATCATCAAAATATTGCAAGCGGAAGGCTCTTATACTGAAGAGGTGAATGTTGACAAAGAATACCACAATTCTGACGACGGAAGCTAAAGGTTGGGTCATTCAGACACCCACTGGACATCCGAGGGGTCTGTGTAGAGGAGAAGAGAGGACTGGCCGTACTGAGTGAGTTAACATTCAATGTTTAGGGACCAGCCACACTGCTATCGATTGCCATCCCAGCGGTCAGTCTACCCAGTTGGGGAGAGGGGTTGGAGAGATAAAAAGGAGGACTGAGAAAAAGAAAGAGTGGGGCAAAGAGAGAAAGAGAGATATAGTGTGCAGAACAGACACAGATGGATTGCAGAGAAACAGGCACAGAGAGATATATACAGAGAAAGAGAGAGAGAGAGAGACTGATAAACAGACAGACAAAGGTATGGAGAGTCGCTATATCCTGTCTAGTTCTTTGAAAGGAAAGAGATCCCAAGTGCATCAGACAGGGTACAGCAATGTTTTCATGCTGCTCTGCCATTAGCTTTGATTCGTATCACACGTCTGTGCGTGCAAGAATACTTCAAAACAAAACAAAAACAAAACAAACAAACAAACAAATTCATTACTGAGAAATAAAGATTGTAACACATTATGAAGCGACAGTTTAGTTCCACTCCAGTCTGAAAAAACCTCTGAGTTCATTTCATTTTTCTAGAGCAGAACAGACATGTTTTAAGACTGAAATAACACATTTACCCAAACCCTCCCACAACCTACTGTTTACACCACTCATTCTACTTTACTTGCATGCATGACCAGAAGAAAAAAGAAAGAGAACGTTTAGGATGACTTGACCAAATGGCTGGCTGTCACCTTTTTTACAATATTCGTGACACTACCCAGCAGACCAATCCATGGCTGATGGTGACAGGGCAACGTTTGTGGACGTCCGTCACACCGCTCCTCCCCTCCCAAAAGCAATCTAATCCCCCCCAACCCCCCATCCCCCTGGCTTAGTTGCGCGTGACATGCACGCACACACGCGGAAATGACAACCGCGGTGTTTACCCGGGCTGTCCCTCTCTCCAAGCTGGTGGCACCTTTGGGGACACTGATTTGCCGTGATGGTGTGCTTTGGGGGGAACGGAACAGACACGGCTATTATCACAGGAAACCAAGCATGTGCAGGACATTGTCTGGTTTGTTGTGGCCCTTTCATTTGGTTTGTAACGTGATCTGGTAGAGGACGGGAGGGGAGTGCTGGGCGTATCATGTTATTTTTTTTGTTTTGTTTTTCTTTTTTCTTCCGTACTACTAACACCGTTTTCTGGTGTTAACAGGGTTTGCTGAAAGGATGAGCATTTTACAGTGCATCTGATGCCATCTCTTTGGGTGTTGATTTTTTTTTTTATGTGCGTGTGTGTGGGTGTGTGTAAATTCTTAGCTCTTTCAAGTCTGGCCTTAAAACCCACCTCTTCACAAGTATCAGTATCAGTAGCTCAAGGAGGCGTCACTGCGTTCGGTCAAATCCATATACGCTACACCACATCTGCCAAGCAGATGCCTGACCAGCAGCGTAACTCAACACGCTTAGTCCGGCCTTGAGAATTTTTTTTTTTTTTTAATAGCTGGCCTCCCTGCCCCTTCCTTGTCTTCAGTTTCTTCAATTTTACAGTTATGCATGCATGTAAATTACTGGTGTGAAAGTGCTTAGATTTGTCTCTGCACAAGATTCAGCGCTATATAAATGCTATAAGTATTATTATTATTAAGAAAAGAAAAAAAAAGGTTGCCATTGGAGGAACACACACACACACACACACACACACACGCTTACACACACACACACACACACACACACACACACACGCTTACACACACACACACACACACACACACACACATCTTTCGTTGTTGTTGTTTTTAATGAATATAAGGATAGGTCTAACACTTGAATGTCACCAAAAAAAACCAAAAAAAACCACTCCTGGCTGAAAGTAAATGCATGTAATGTCAGCCAGGCTGAGACATCCAATCAAATTAATGTGAATTCCAATTTGCATGTGACAGACCCAGTATTTACATAGATGAATTTAAAAGATCTACGCAGGCCCATGTAAGAGCAACCTGGTTGCTGTTACTGCTGACGCTGCAGCAATTGGAGAGATTTTACTCTGGAGATCAATGGGGCAGTTTGATTACTTTTTGCAACATGTGAATTTGGCCGAGAGAGCTTTAATTTCGCTGGTCTAACCCGCCGAGGTGTTTTGCTGCTTGTCACAGGAAGGCAGGCTGTGCATTCGTGTTTACCTTCCATCCGACTCTGTGTTTACCATTTGCCACTCTTAAAACGCGTCTGTTTTGAAACGTAATATTCCAAGGTCGGCTTGAAAGCGTCTTGAATAACAGTGATTAAGGGGAACTGCTGGGGGAAAGGCTTTTATTGAACGGATGGATTTTTTTTTTTCATGTTTTTTTTCTGTTTTTATTGTTTTCTTCTGCATTTTTTTTCGTTTTGGGGGGTGAGATATTGTTTCTTTTTCATTGCTGGTGAATGGTTTTCCGTCTATATTCTTACAACTTTGTTATCTCTGTTTCCATGGTGCTTGCTGGAGGGAGTGTGGAAGAAAGAATGAGGGTTGGGGGTTGTTTGGAGGGAGAGAGAATGTGTGTGTCATGTTTGTCATTCACAACATGTTCAGGTTTTCAAAGGGAAGTACAAATCCCAAATGCATCTGGACTTAGAAAGGTGAACATTTGTTTTTAATTGAACAATCAACTTTGATTCTTTTCGTTGTCACAGCTGGCAAGGATTCTTTCTGTTAAACCTTCCTTGCTTTCCTGGAAGTAAAAACATGATTGCATTATGCAGTTTTAGTATAATGGGTCAAGTAAAGCCAACCATAAACAGATAACTGGTGGGCACAGATGCCATCATTCATGAGTGGGGCAAAATGGAAATATTATTGAAACTAAAATAAACCTTTCACGTCCTTCTCCCAGCTTTCTTGTAGTATGTATGAACATCACGAGAGAACGTCCGTGGTGTCTTGACCAAGCGGATCACTCTCTCACTGGGTGTCGCTTTTCGCCAAGCCATTCCGAATACTGATTTATTGCTGTGACGGAGACGTGGCAACGTTTGTAGAAGTCTCCAACACGTCTTCTCCGCCCAAACTAATCCAATCACCTCCCCCCCCCCCCCCCCACACACACACCTCCCGCCTGGCTACACGTGACATGCACGCGCAAGCGCGGAAATGACAGCGGCAGTGTTTACATTGTCCGACCCTCTCCCAGGCTGGCGGCACCTTTTTGGACACTGGTTTGCCGTGATGGTGTGCTTTGAGGAAAACGGGACAGGCACAGCAGCTATTATCACAGGAAACCAAGCGTGTGCATTACATTGTCTGGTTTGTTGTATTCCTCTCAGTCGTTTTCTGATGTGTCGGATGGGGGTGGAGGAGTGGGGAGGCGGGGAGGGGGGGGGCAAAATGGCTGGAGGGGGGGGGGGGTATCACTTTTCTTTCCACTGACAGTTTTGTATAAAAAAAAAAATTTAAAGAATTAAAAGATAAATGCAAAAAAAATAATTCACAGCAGATGACAGTTTTACATCATGTACGACACCCTCTCCATACTTTCACTGGCTTTGTTTTCTCAAGTCATGAATTGAGGAAAACAAAGCAGAGACAAAGGGAGTGATGTGTTTCGCTTTGTGTGATTCGTGTGTGTGTGTGTGTGTGTGTGTGTGTCCGCGTGCACATGTATATGTGCATCAGAGTGGTTGACTTCTGGGTTTTTCATTTTTCCAAATGGTTCCCTTATATTACTGATTTTAATATCTCTATTTTAGTATCACTGTTGTTTGTTTGTTTGATGATAACGTTTTAGCTGGTTGACGGATATATTACGTGAGGGGGTGGTTCTTAGTTACTCAACACGTTGTCGTGGTTACACTGTGTTCGGTCTTCAGCGTGGCCTTCAAACTCAGTTGTTCATTGTCCTTTTGCTTTCGACGTGCGCAACAGCCGAGTGCTTAAAGCATTGGACTTCCAATCTGAGGGTCCCGGGTTCGAATCACGGTGCGGCGCCTGGTGGGTAGAAGGTGGAGATTTTTACGATCTCCCAGGTCAACATATGTGCAGACCTGCAACGCCTGGACCCCATTCGTGTGTATATATGCAAGCAGAAGATCAAATACGCACGTTAAAGACCCTGTAATCCATGTCAGCGTTCAGTGGGTAATGAAAACAAGAAGATACCCAGCATGCACACCCCAAAAAGTGGAGTATGGCTGCCTACATGGCGGGGTAAAAACGGTCATACACGTAAAAGCCCACTTGTGTACATACGAGTGAACGTGGTAGTTGCAGCACACGAACGCAGAAGAAGAGGAAGTCCTTTTGCTTTCCAGTCCCTCCCCCTTAAAACCACAACCCCCAGTGTGTTTCCATCTTCTTGTACCTTAGAGCTGGGAGGGCAAAGTTTTTTTTCCCCAGCATATCACTGTCAGGATTGTGATTTTGCTGGTGTCAAATAAAAACGTTGTTGTTGTTGTTTCTCTACATCTTATTCTCAGACATGATGAGAAGAAACCTACCGAAACAGACCCTCACAGAGAGTTCAGTATTATCCGATTTGGCCTTTTCGGGTTCAGTATGCACAATGGGGATCGTCTAACTGAGCGTCTTGCTGACAAGAAGAATTTATTTAAGTCGCGGGACCAGACTGGGAAAGCTCCCCCCCCCCCCCCGCCCCCCGATCCCCCACGCCCCCACCTCTTCCCTATTACCCATCTCAGGACTTGAAGATAGTCAGATAGACGTCATGTGCCTGCAGTTACAGACCAAAGGAATCTGTCGACACTGAACACTTTGATGTGAACCCCCCAAGGCAGCCGGAAATGGAGTGGAAATGGAGAGAGCGCTCACCATGTACCTCGGTAACCTGGGAGAAGCCTGGAACACGAGTCAAATCTCTTTTGTCTTGATGGCGGTATGGAGAAGCAAGGTTTCAAGACTGAGAAGAATCCAACTTTGGATTATGTGTTGTTGTTGTTTACGTTGAAAGTTGAGTATACACATTAGTGGAGTGATGGCCTAGAGGTAACGCGTCCGCCTAGGAAGCGAAAGAATCTGAGCGCGCTGGTTCGAATCACGGCTCAGCCGCCGATATTTTCTCCCCCTCCACTAGACCTTGAGTGGTGGTCTGGACGCTAGTCATTCGGATGAGACGATAAACCGATGTCCCATGTGCAGCACGCACTTAGCGCACGTAAAAGAACCCACGGCAACAAAAGGGTTGTTCCTGGCAAAATTCTGTAGAAAAATCCACGTCAATAGGAAAAACAAATAAAACTGCATGCAGGAAAAATACAAAAAAATGGGTGGCGCTGTAGTATAGCGACGCGCTCTCCCTGGGGAGAGCAGCCCGAATTTCACACAGAGAAATCTGTTGTGATAAAAAGAAATACAAAATACAAATACAAGTAAATAGATAGATAGATAGATAGATATACGATTGCTAGACATGAGGGATATTTCATCACATACAGAGTTCGAAACTGTATTCATACAGGGCATACAACTGTTTGGCTCCTTCCCTCAGACAGAAAGCAAATGATCCCCAGTTGCTGTCTTTGGAGGGTTTTATACCTTCCCCAACCCCCTCTTATATCATTATATGTTGTTTTTTTTT
>NC_134896.1:47826783-47831783 GCF_041734735.1 Babylonia areolata
GCGGCTGAGCCGTGATTCGAACCAGCGCGCTCAGATTCTCTCGCTTCCTAGGCGGACGCATTACCTCTAGGCCATCACTTCATTCCACATACAGGTTGTGATCCTCTGGATCGACTTTGTTTGTTCGTAGAAGGCATTCACGGCTGTGACGTGCAACTCAGTGCATGTATAAAGCACTCTGCCACCTGTTTCGGTATTTGGGAAAATACACGTTTACTGTGCACAGTAGGAAGGTGGCAGAATGGTTAAGACGCTCATCTGCCAATACAGAGGGTCCGTGAGGGTGTGGGTTCGAATCCCGCTCTCACCCTTTCTCCCACGTTTGACTGGAAAATCAAACTGAGCGTCTGGTCATTCAGATGAGACGATAAACCGAGGTCCCGTGTGCAGCACAGCGCTAAAAAAGAACCCATGGCAACGAAAGCGTTGTCCTCTGGCAAAATTCTGAAGAAGAAATCCACTCTGATAGGTACACAGATACGTATGCCGGCACTCAAGGCCTGACTAAGCGCGTTGGGCTATGTTGCTGGTTAGGCACCTGCCTGGCAGAGGTGGTCTAGCGTATATGGATTTGTCCGAATGCAGTGACATCGCCTCCTTGAGAAACTGAAACTGAAACTCTGCACATAAAGTGAATTTTGGGTATCGTATGGTATCAGTCTTTGTCACAACAGATTTCTCTGTGTGACTTTCCGGCTGCTCTCTGCATAGGACAGTGTGTCATTACAATGCAGCACAACATTTTTGTCGCCTGAAAGTGTATAATGTATTCCTATGTTGTCTCGTTCGTCATTTATCAGATGGATTCCCCCGTCTCCTCGACAAAGGCGGCAGTACGTTGCAGGTCCTCCAGTCCTCCGTAGAGCTTCCGGTCCGCTGGGATTGGGTCGGGCCAGGTTTTCTCTTGGAGCGCTTGGTGGAGCGGGCAGGACTGCAGAAAATGTTCTGTTGTCTGATTGCCTGTTCTGCAGGGGCACTGCTCTGTGTCACCGATACGAAGTTTCGTATGTATTCCTATCAAAGTGGATGTTTATATGCTGACTGTTGCCGAGGATATTCCTGTTGTTGCCATGGGTTCTTTCATGTACGCTAAGTGTACGTCGCACACAGGGTGGCCTCGGTTTATCGTTTCATCTGACTGACTTGCGCCAAGACTCAAGGAGGGGGATACAATATTGGCTTGTGTGGGGGGATTCGATCTCGTGCGCTCAGATTCTCTCGATTCCAAAGCGGACACGTTCCCACTAAGCCACCACTCCACTGATTAAAGCAACGCATGTCTCATAAAAAACAACAACAGGAAATTAGAATAGTGTATGACTTTAAAACAATAACTTAAACATCGGAAAACTTTTGCAATTCAAAGATATTTGATGTTGCCATTTTGAACAAAAAAAATACCCTTTAATGTATCCGAGTCTGACGGGCAATCAATCTTTTCGAAGGTGTTTTTGTTATGATTTATCGCCATCTTGCAAGACATCATCCCATTTAGTGTGTGTGTTTACCAGTGGAGAGGAATAATATATGTTTGATGCGGGAGTTTAAACGAGAGTGTTCGTTCAAACTTTTGCAGCTGCTGCTTCCCGTTAGAGTTGATGTATGGCCGGGACACGTTCAGGGGAACTGAAGGAAAGGAGCACACAGCACGCGATCCTCTCTGATGCACGTGTTTTTACTCGCACACATGTTTGCACCCCCCCCCCCCCCCCCCCCCCCCCACACACACACACACACACTCTAACACTTACAGTGAAAAGACGTTAAACTAAATAAAAAACACACTTGCGCGCGCGCACGCACATATACATACACACACACATACACTGAATCAAACCCTAAAGAGAGACACATACCAAAAGTGCGGGGGGAAAAAGCAAGGTTCTTTGTGGCCTTTCTCCCCTTCCCTCCAGCCTCCTCTTGTTGTCTTCCCGGTTCCGCTCACTTCTGCAGCAGACCACACTGAGGTTCTTGCTTCTATCCCTTGCATGAATACACTAACACACCCACTGACCCTCACTCGTGAACGGTAGAAGTTCACGTCAGTACGATTGATGTTTTGTTTTTTCCAGAAAGCTTTATCAGTCGAAGACTGTGCAAAGCGTCCCGAGAAAACATGAACGCCAACGGGTCCTACCCTCTGCCACCTCCGTCATGAAGAATCTAGACATCTTCTAGCTGCTTGACGAAGGTGGCTCTGGAAAAGTTTTTCTTGCGCACAGGTCAAACGTAGATCCAGGTGGCTTGTTCGGCCTGAAGACAATTGAAAACGTCCAATGCGTTGTTGAAACTGAAGGACTTGGAACGTTTACTCTCAGAGAGACGCATTTAAGACGCCGGCAGTATGCCCTGACGACACTCATTGAATCCAAATCGTTGTGGGGAACTTTAGACCATTGAACATCTTATTCTCAGAGAGACGCAGACGCCAGTGGTTTTACACCCTGAAGACAATTACAAAGCATTGAACACGATTTTATTCTCAGAAATCCACGGATGTCTATGATTTGCATCCACGTCTTTAAGACACTTGTAATGTCCACAGTGTAATCGCAAAAATTACAGACACTCTGAGAAATAGAAAGCACGTTATATACTACGCACCTTTGAGGCAGTGTACATTTATTATAAGGAGATGAGGTGTATTGCAGGGGCGGAAGTTATTATGGACCAGCAGACTGTTCTTTGTATCATCAATAGAAAACATGTCAAAATGATTTGCACTGCGAGTTCAAGTTTGGGGACAATGATATATTGTTTTACATATTCGTGCTTGCAAATGATTTACGACTCATGTTTATACCTTCTGTTTTCTATCCCACTAATTTCTGTACCCGGTACACTTGGTAATACAAACATATTCTATTTTCTTATATCGTTTTTAAATGAATGAAACGATGACCTAAAAGATTTAAATATATAATATAATATTAACAGATAGTAAGGAGTGGTAACTCTCTCCATTCACAAGGTACACGACTTCAAGTCAGTGCTGCTTATTCTACCGATTCAGCTACATTTCTTCGGTCTTTGCTGCTGTGTGCACATGTCAAATGATCGGTATAAGGACAGGCCCGGCGCTTCCTTTTTTAAGGAAGTGTCTGGGTTTGTTCCAATGTACCTTTTATTTACCTGTGTGCTAGCTGAATCGGTAGCGTAAGCAGCACTGACTTGAAGTTGTGTACCTTGTGAATGGAGAGAGATACTACTCTTTACTATTTGTTAATCATTTCATCTCCTGGCCTAATTTTTTTTGTTAATTTACAATATATTACAATGTATTATATTATATCATATCACATTATTTTGTATTGTATAATATTGTATTGTTGTTCAGGGGGCGCAACTCTGTTCGTCGCTCATCGTCTATTCGTCTGTCATTTTTATAGGTATTCAGTTGACTTAGATCAACTGCCTTTTAGTCGTGCGAATGTGCGAGAAGTTGTGTGAACATGGCCAGACATTGTATTTACGTAGTCATCACCTTCTGTGTTCTCTCTCTCTCTCTCTCTCTCTCTCTCTCTCTCTCTCACACACACACACACACACACACACACACACACACACACACACACACACACACACACACACGAGCGTGCGTGTACACACACACGTACGCACACACACACACATACATGCACACACACACATGTACGCGCGCATACACATGCACGTGTACACACTTAATTTTCCTTCAGAGACTATTATAATTATGATATTGTATCATATTATATTGTGTAAGCAAGTAAGAAAGAAATGAGAAGATATTCTGAGAGAGTGGAAGAAAATAAGGTAGGTATTTTTGAGGACTTTCTCCCAACACCATTCCCTCTCTCTTTCTCTCTGCCTCTGTCTAGCTCGCTCGTTCGCTCACAAGTTCACGCGCTTGCATGCACACATACTGACACACATGCATGCTCACACACACACGCGCGAGCGCACACACGCACACACATACATATGTGTACACACACACACACACACACACACACACACACACACACACACACACACACACACACACACACACACGTACACTCTTTTTTTCTTTTTTCAATTTTTTTCTTTTCGCGTTCAAGCAAAAATCGAAAATAATCGACGGCGACGAACATCGCTGTCTACCTCTCCGACGTGATTCGATCTGCCAGTTTCAATTAAAAGATACATTATAGATGTAGGGAAAGGTCACAGGACAGTCTCCGTACAGCAGAGATTATAAGATATAGAACAGAGGAAGGAAAGAAGGGGGGGGGGAAGAAGGTAGAACGTGGTCGGAAAGAAAGACAGTAGCGAAGAAAGAAAGAAATAAACAAAGGTCAAAGATAGAGAGAAGAAAGAAAGAAAGAAAGAAAACAAAAAAAAAGAGAAGATGAAAACAAATGAAGGAAAGGAAGGAAGGAAGGAATATATATATATATATATATATATATATATATATATATATATATATAGTGTGTGTGTGTGTGTGTGTGTGTGTGTGTGTGTGTGTGTGTGTGTGTGTGTGTGTGTTAGAAATGTGAAAACATTTATTTCATCATATTTTTTTACAAGAAGAATAAAAGAAAAAGAAAAAAAGAGATAATAGTCAATAAAATGTCCACTGGCAGGTCATGAATTTAGAAAGAAGCTCTTCTTATTCTTCTGCTTCTTCTTCTTCTTTCAGTAAAGAAAAGAGAGTGTGTACACTTCAAGCGCCTCTATACATAATAGATTTTTCTTTTAAAATAATTTAACACAGACACATAAAGACAGATATACTCGAGGAGAGTGTATCATTTATTTGTTTCTAAACCAGATAACGAAAACGAACAAAAAAATCTTTTTGCAGGAACCGGTCGAAAGCGTCGAGTCCCTCACACCAGTCGGCTCTGAGTGCGTACCCCGACAACGCCAAGTACTACACCAGCTGCCACTACGCTTCCGCGCCCATTCTGCCGAGGCCTTTAGAGGTGGTGCTGGCTTCTTGCTTATGGATCGACTGTGCTGTCTTTGTTGTTGTT
>NC_134896.1:47836783-47849283 GCF_041734735.1 Babylonia areolata
GACAACTGAACACCGGGTTAAAACATAGACTCACTTTGTTTATACAAGCGAGTCAAAAAAGCAGAGTATCCAATTCAGGCTGCTCACCCAGTAAGAACACATGGTCATTGCAATAGTCTTGCGCTCCCCTTGTCATCATTTTGCATTGTTAGCCAGCATCCTCATGCATCTGTTTTATAACGATAAACATTGATGATGTGCATTTGTATCGCGCTTAATTAACCTCTGCATGTGCTTCTACGCGCACTTGACAATACATGCGCCATGCATAATAGGCATGGACATAATTCAATAATAATAAAAATAAAAATAAAAATTATGAATTTTAAAATATATATATATTAAAAAAAAGGTTAAGATAAAAGAAATCGCTAAAAAAAAAAAAAATATATATATATATATATATATATATATATATAAAATATATTGTTTGCAAAAAATGCGTAACATCACCCACAACTCACACAACCTCTTTTACTTCACCCTCTCTCCCCCAGGCACCCCCTGCCCCCGCACACCCCACCTGCACACCCCGCACACACACACACATCCACGCACGTACACGCACAAAAACAGTCTGGGGGTTGAGAGTTTGGGCGAACGTGGTGTTAACTCTCTCCATACGAACGGCGAAAGAGACGACATTAACAGCGTTTCACCACAGTTACCATCATCAAAATATTGCAAGCGGAAGGCTCTTATACTGAAGAGGTGAATGTTGACAAAGAATACCACAATTCTGACGACGGAAGCTAAAGGTTGGGTCATTCAGACACCCACTGGACATCCGAGTGGTCTGTGTAGAGGAGAAGAGAGGACTGGCCGTACTGAGTGAGTTAATGAAGATTTATTGTTAAGAATATTGTTGGAACAAATTTGTTTTACGATAATTTTTGAAAGATGTATTGCAAAATGGGTTTTAACTGTAGCATTTTTGTTCGGGACAGCTTTCGCGTTGGTTGTTTCTTTTGTGCGCTAAGCTGAAGCAATGCACGTTAGCTCGTTGAACTCGGTTGTTGTTGGGTTTACTTTTTTGTTTGGTTGGTTGGGGGGGCGGGGGGGGGGGTTGTATGGTTGGTTGGGTTTTTTTTCACGTGGTCTCAGCCGTTTCCGTAACGTTATCCCCGATTCCCTCATGCACAGAAACACCCACGTTCGTCTGCAGTAGATCAACGGGCGCAACAACTGAGAGGTTAAAGCGTTGGACTTTCAATCAGAGGGTCCCGGGTTCGAATCTCAGTAACGGGCGCCTGGTGGGTAGAGTGTGGAGATTTTTCCGATCTCCCAGGTCAGCATAATGTACAGACCTTGCGCTTGAATCCCCTTCGTGTGTATACGCAAGCAGAAGATCATATACGCACGTTAAAGATCCTGTAATCCATGTCAGCGTTCGGTGGGATATGGAAACAAGAACATACCCAGCATGCACAAGAACATACCCAGCATGCACACACCCCGAAAACGGAGTATGGCTGCCTACATGGCGGGGTAAAAAAACCAACAACAGTCATACACGTAAAAGCCCACTCGTGTACATTCGAGTGAACGTGGGAGTTGCTGCCCACGAACGAAGAAGAAGTCTGCAGTAGATCCAGTGCCAAAAGTCTTCGCAGAGCTATCATTATTAGACCGCCAGGAAACCACCCACCCACCAGAAAGAGCCCGCGCTGCTTCTGAGCCACATCAGCGGTGTTCTGTAGTGCCTGTTCTGTTCCAACACTCACAGGACACCGCCTTTTATGCCCCTCTACTGATGGCAACGATCGCTTGGTCATGGAGCACAAACTGAGTGAGTGTCCACCTAGAGTGATGACGGCCGCCACGTTACTCAAACGAGCGTCCCGACGGAGTCTGCCGACACCGGTCAGTTTCACGGGAAATGTCTATAACATGCAAGCTGGGTGTGGGGTGGGTGGTGGGGGGTGGCACGGGGCAGTGGTATAAAAACTGAGGTCACCATGACAATGAGACACGAAAGGCCACTGGATTCGGAACTTCTGTTTTTAGATATATATATATATATATATTGATAAGGAGGATGACGATGCTGCTGTGGATGTCCACTCAGGATTTTTCACCAGACAAGGCTAATTCTACATATTTTCATACTATATACAGACTGTCAACCAGGCCCAAGAGATACAGATATCCATAGTGACGGCACGAAAATTTAGCAAGGCGCCCAAAGGCACATCCATAAACTGAATGAGCCTCGACATGTCCCAGTTATTCCATTAGAGCCTATAGCACACTCAACTCCCTACCACTGACCGAAAACTCTCAACTGTGTTGAGGTTCAAACCTGCATTCTCCCAGGCGTCAGTGTATGATACTAACTAGTTTGCCACGGCCTCGGTTTGTCGTCAAATCGGAAAATCTAGGACCCAGACCATCAGTCAGTTTCTAACGGGTGTGATTTGACTTGCAGACTACGGATACGTCATCCCTCTATTTTCGTTTTTAACTTTTATACACTCGGTAAACGAGACAGCTTACGGCACACAAATTTGCCTGAACTGCAGAACCGGGCCCATGAATTGAAATGAAAGACAGCAAGCCAGACAGGCAGAAAGACAGACAGACAGACAGGCAGAAAGACAGACAGACAGGCAGAAAGACAGACAGACAGACAGTAAGACAGAGAGCACCACTCCTTGGTACGATGTCTGCGAACAAGTATCCATGGCTATTTCACAAAAAAGAAGCAACCTTCAACACAAATAGCACCTTGCGCCTCTGTCTGTGTGGAGTGATGGCCTAGAGGTAACGTGTCCGCCTAGGAAGCGAGAGAATCTGAGCGCACTAGTTCGAATCACGGCTCAGCCGCCGATATTTTCTCCCCCTCCACTTGACCTTGAGTGGTGGTCTGGACGCTAGTCACTCGGATGAGACGATAAACTTAGGTCCCGTGTGCAGCATGCACTTAGCGCACGTAAAAGAACCTTCGGCAACAAAAGGGTTGTTCCTGGCAAAATTTTGTAGAAAAAATCCACTTCGATAGGAAAAACAAATAAAACTGCACGTAGGAAAAAATACCCAAAAAAAAGGGTGGCGCTGTAGTGTGACGACGTGCTCTCCCTGGGGAAGGCAGCCCGAATTTTACACAGAGAAATATGTTGTGATAAAAAGAAATACAAATATAAATATATGGGGGAAAAAATCTCTCCACCTTCACATTTTAGAATACACCATCACTTATGATCTCCAATGTATAAAACGAATCTCTTCATCTGTACCATCAACACGAATAATTATGTGATAAATCATCATGGGTCCTCTGATTTGAACCGTGGCCGTTATCAAGGGTAATTAATGATAAATCTCAAGACTAAAGACGTGCTCACACTGTTCGATGCTCTAGAATCAAAGTACAAGAGCACAGGCTTGCGCTGGTGTTCCGCCACGAACAGTCCAGTCGATTTCGAGCAGCTGAGGAGAGACATGCAAATCAGTCCGGTAAAGTGTTCATGTTACGGTCAATCGGCGCGGAACACATCGATCTCTTTGGAGGTGTCGTATTTCTTAGGGAATTTTCATAACCAAGTTCATTATATTTATAAAAATTTTAAAAAATTAAGATTCCATGAGTCTTTGGGGCATAGAAATACTTCCAACCCCTCTCTAGTTCCCCCCACCCCCACCCCACCGCAAAGCATTGAAGATGAAAGCCGAAATGAGTCCATCGTTTTCCTTGTCACTGGAAGCTTCATCATGACCTTTTATCTTGTTCCTCCAGCTCTGAAATGGACTGTTTTTGTGTTCTGCTGGAGGCTGTTAGCAACATGGCTTGATATGAATTGTATTGTATTGTACTGCATTGTATTGTATTGTATTGTATTACTCTTCGTCACAACATGATCTCAGTTTAAAATTCAGACTGCTCTCCCCAGGGAGAACAATGCAGCATGAGCATTTTTTGTTTTCATCTGCAAGTATATTTGTTGTTGTTGTTTTTTTCTGTCAAGGTGGATTTTTTCTAGATTTTTGCCAGAGACAACCTTTTTGTTGCCGTGGGTTCTTTTACGTGCGGTAAATGCACGATACACATGCGACCTTGGTTCTTCGTCTCATTTTGGTATCGTCTCATCCGAATGACCAGAAGTCCAGACCACCACTCAGTCTAGTGGAGGGGGTGGGCGGGTTGAATAATAATGTGATTCGATCCCGTGTGTTCAGATTCCCTCGCTTCCTAAGCGGACGCTTAACCACTAGGCCACCACACCACTCCATATTGTTCTGACCGGATGGTAACCTTCGCACTTTGAACCACTGATCCGGAAATTGCCTATTTTTAGAACAGTAACTTTCAACTGACTCGTTTTAAAAAATATATTTATCATAATCAACTTCTTCGAACGTTGTGGGCCCAAGAGTGAGCGCCGTATCAGCATGTGTTTTCAAACGGGGAAGGCTATCAGTTTCTGTTTTGAGTGAATCGTACGGTGTGATATTATAGCCATTAGCGACGTGTGTTTTAGCCAGCCCTGAACAGTGTGATTGTGGGTAATACAAGTGCTCCCTATTCTGCTTACTGGTCGGCGGGTCTGCTAAGCATGCGCGCCGTGTTTTTTACACGTAAGATACAACGTTGATTTATCAGCGCACGGGAGGATTTTAAATGATGAATTGTTCGTTGTGTGAATTTTTGAATTGTGGTTCCCACTTCTATTGTGTTTTTTGGGTTTTTTTTTTTTTAATGAACATTGACATTGATTACTGGACATTGTTTGTATTCATTCTGTTGAATTTGAAATAAACGATTGTTTTGGGGCTAAGATGTGTCTTTCTGTTTCCGTTGTGTTGTTGTTGTTGTTTTTCCTTACTCTTTTACTCTGTATCTGACTCTGTCTCTGTCTCTCTCTGTCTCTGTCTGTCACTTTGTTTCTATCTCTGCCTGTCTCTGTTTGTCTCTATCTCTGTATCTCTCTGTCTCTGTCTGTCTGTCTGTCTCTCTCAGGAAGCAGGATGAGAAAGCCAGGAAGGAGAAGATAAGTTGTGTACATATGTGTATGTGTGTATGCGTGTAAGTGTGCATGTGTGTATATGTGTGTGTGTGTGTGTGTGTGTGTATCTGTCCATCTGTGTCGTATGCCTCTGAGAGATAAAGAGAGAGAGAGAGAGAGAACTAGACACTGACCACTGAAATGTTTAATGTCATTAGTAGTTGAGCTCTAGTGACACAGTAGGTACAAATCAGAACAAAACCGGTGCAAAGCAGATACAATGGAACAGAAAGGAAAAACATAATGTCGGTGTCTGTATGCGTGTGTGTGTGAGTGTGTGTGCGTGCGTGTGTGTGTGTGAGAGAGAGAGAGAGAGAGAGAGAGAGAGAGAGAGATTCTGAATGTAAAAAAACGACCCTGGTGACAAAATGACCGGGAGGAACGCAAACATTCATGACCGTTGTGATGCCATTTTTCAAAGGGGGAGAAATCAATGCTGTAGGCGTTGCCGTCCTCCAAATTACCTCCCTTGGAGAGGGCAATGGACGACGCCAGCCTCCAAATTAACTCCCCTGGAGAGCGGAACTGACCAATGCTGAGGACGGCAAATCGTGTCTCTCTCTGTCTCCCCTCCTCTCTCTCTCTCTCTCTCTCTCTCTCTCTCTGTCTCTCTCCCTCTCCCTCTCTCTCTCTCTCTCTCTCTCTCTCTCTCTCTGTCTCTGTCTTTATTTGTCTGTCTCTGTCTCTGTCCGTCTTTCTCTCTCTCATTCTCTCTCTCTCTCTCATTTTCTCCCTCTCTCTCTCGCTCTCTCTCTCCCTCTCTCCCCCTCTCTCTCTCTCTCTCTCTCTCTCTCTCTCTCTCTCTCTCTTTTGTTTTTGTTTTTTGGTTTGTTTTTGTTTTTGTTTTTTGTTTCGTGTTATTTTCTTATCTCTGTTCATATTTTTTTCTACGGCTTATCCTCTTCCTATTCCTTCTTCTTTTCCTTCCTCTTCTTCCTGGGTCTTCTTCATCACCATCTTCTTCTTCCTCCTCCTCCTCCCCCTCCTCCTCCCCCCTCCTCCTCCTCCTTCTCCTCCTCCCCCTCCCCCTCCTTCTTCTCCTCCTGCCCCTCCCCCTCCCCCTCCTCCTCCTCCTACCCCTCCTCTTCCTCCTCCTCCTCCTCCGCCTCCTCCTCCTCCTCCCTCTCCTCGCCCTTGTTCTCCTTCCTCAGGTGGGTGTGGGGGAAGGAGGGGGGTTGTCGGTGTTCCTATCGTTGGTTGTTTCCATAGATTATTGTGACGGACGTGGCAAAGATTATGGCACAAAGAGAGTCACATACAAGACCTCGATCTTCTTTTTTTTTCCCCAATAATCCCTACTACTCACTCACTCACTCATTCCCTTGACCGCTGGGGTCGTTGGGGGGACATGAGGAAGATGTCATAGCTCGCCACGCCGTTCTGCTGGCAGCTGTCGTGAGGAGATCTGGCATCGTCATTTTGGTCCATTCCTTGACGTTGTCGGACCAGCTCTTTCTCTGCCGCCCCCGTCTGCGCCCTCCCTCTACAGTCCCTTGCAGGATGGTTTTGGAGAGGGTGTTATGTCGTATGACATGACCAAACCATGCCATCCCTACTACATCAGAGCTTAATTGGCGGTCTGTGAGCTAGTCTTTCGGAAAGAAACAACATACTGGGATCTTGAGTTCTGTGTACGTGTAAATACGGTACGTAAGAGTACCAACAACAGCATGGATGGTGTCTGTGGCAGACCAGCCAACCAAACCAAATTCTTCTTCTTCTTCTTCTTCTTCTTCTTCTTCTTCTTCTTCTTCTTCTTCTTCTTCTTCTTCTTCTTCTTCAATCGCTGGCTGCAACTCCAACGTTTACTCGTATATATGTACACGAGTGGGCTTTTACGTGTATGACCGTTTTTACCCCGCCATGTAGGTAGCCATACTCCATTTTCGGGGGGACCAAACCAAATGCAAACTAGAGAGGGAAGTGGATAGACGGGAAGGAGTGGAAAGGGTTGGGGGGGGGGCGATGGGGGCAGAGGGGGGGGGGATGGGATGCAAAGAAGTATCAGTATCAGCATCAATAGCTCAAGGAGGCGTCACTGCGTTCGGACAAATCCATATACGCTGCACCACATTTGCCAAGCAGATGCCTGACCAGCAGCGTAACCCAACGCGCTTAGTCAGGCCTTGAGAAAAAAATGATAATAAAATAAAAATGAAAATAATAAAATAAAATAAAATATTTTTTAATATAAAATAAAAATAAATGATAATAACAAAATGAAATGAATAAAGTAAAAAATAACAATATTTTAAAATAATATTTACGAAGAAGACAAATGAGAAAAGATGAAGGGTAGGGTTGAGCGCACAGTTAGGCGGGATCGCTCATCAGTGTGATGGTGCGTGAACGGCAGAGCTTAGAATCAGCAGTTTCTCTTCTCAAACACTCGGCTGGATCCCCACAACGCCGTGTTTTAAGTTGGTGGGTTGGTGATCACTGGTCGAGAGGTTGCAGAGAATGATTTGTGGGCCCTTGCCGATGAGTGTGTTCAGTTTAGTTTAACGCCTTTTCACTGTTTAGCGATATTAGACGAGGGGGAAAAAAGAAGAAAAACAAGAGAGGCAAGGCCTTCAAGACTCACTTGTGACTGAGAGTAAAACACACAAGCTTTTTACGTATTGAGTATAATTTCAAAATGTAATGTTTAAGATGAGAAAGATCAGTTTAAAGCAAATTAAGTCCCTAGCATTAATTACAGAGTAATTTCCCTTTTTTACCCTCTGCACCAAAACGTTTGCAAAATAAATAAAACTTCCATGATTAGCAAAAGAAGTTCCTGTTTGAACAAAAAATGATAATAATGACTGCTCTTGTTGTTGGGTCAGAATATCAGATCAAAGTGCCAAGTTTAGAGAATACAAAAATATAAATATAACAGTAAATGCAGTTTGCATATAATTAGGCTTCATTCTTTTTTTTTCTTTTTTTTTTTGCGCCCATCCCAGAGGTGCAATATTGTTTTAAACAAGATGACTGGAAAGAACTGAATTTTTCCTATTTTTATGCCAAATTTGGTGTCAATTGACAAAGTATTTGCAGAGAAAATATAATGTTAAAGTTTACCACGGACGGACACACACACACACACACACACACAGACAACCGAATACCGGGTTAAAACATAGACTCACTTTGTTTACACAAGTTAGTCAAAAATGGGGTGTGGGGGAAGAGTATGTGCGCATGGGAGATGAGGCGTGGGGTACTTGATAAGAGGTGGTGGGATGACTGTAGTGAGTAGTAGAAAACGAAGAGCTTCGAAGGACTGTACGAATAGTGAACTATAACATGAATTATATCAGTGAGTTACTCATCCATATAACAGTGAAAAGCATACTTCTCATAACAAAAAACAAAAAAAACACAAAAACGTGATCAGTCAAAGGTGGATACCAACTGGAGTTTGAATCAAACATTCAGAAATTTTTTTTGAAGTAATGAATAATTATTCAAAACATCTCCTATGGACAAATGTGTGTTTGGTGGTAACTGGTCGGTTAGTTTTTGAAAGAACAGTTGTCTTGTTTTTGGACATTGGATAAGTACGTGGTGGATATTGACTTCTTTTCCGCACAGACACACCGTATATTTTTGCACACACAAAAAAATACGATGTGTGTGTGTGTGTGTGTGTGTGTGTGTGAAAGGGGGGGGGTGTCTGAGGGGAGGATGTGAGCTGTTGATAGAGTGTGAAAAGGAAGAGGGGCGGGGAGGGGCAAGAAAAGAGATGGACAAGGGTAGGACTGTTGGAGAGGATCAAGTGAAGGGGAAGAGGCATTGGAGAGGCAAAGTGAGCGGAATAAAATTTCACATGGAGACAATATTGATAGTAAAGATTCCATATCATGTTAGTATATTTTTTTTTAATATGGCATGAAAAATACTCGGTTTTTACATTTCAAAAAGTATTCCTTTCTCGCCCCCTCCACACACGCACACACACAAAGTGGGGTGTTTTCAGTACACACACACACACACACACACACACACACACAAAAGAATGAATCATAATAAGCTTGCAGGGTGCTGACAGATACACTGCAAGGGAAATAATTCAGAGGCATCCAGCCCGCATGTCGGTATTGTCTCCCTTTAACTTCTCGTGTTTGGACCACGAATCGAATTTCTTGTGGTTAAGCTCATGATATTATGAATTTGCAAGCATGTGTGTCTGTTAGTGATCTTACCTCACATTCACCAGCCATGTGTGTGTGTGTGTGTGTGTGTGTGTGCATGTGAGTTTGTCCGTGTGTTTGTGGGTACCAAAGGAATGGAGAGACATGTATTTATTTGGTGTGTGTGTGGGAGGGGGGGGATGTGGGGTGGGGTGGGAGCGGGAGGGGAGGGTATTGAGAGAGGGGGAGGAATGGAGAGAGATATCTATGTATTTATTTGGTGCACGCGCGTGCGTGCACTTTTGTGTGTGTGTGTGTGTGTGTGTGTGTGTGTGTGTGTGTGTGTGTGTGAAAGTCACTTATTATTCAATCCCGCGCATGATAGGACTTTATCCTTAATACTGAACAGATTACACTTTGATCATGATGACGAATTAGACAGAGACAAGAGGACGAATATCAGTCAGTCAGTTGTCGAATATTGGCAGTAAGGGGAGTGAAGGTGGATATTCCCTCTGTTAGGCAAAGGGCGGTGATTTCCGACCAAATCATAGTTTGTTTTTTTTCCATAACGACATTATCCTTTGATTTCTCCGCTTCACATACAGTTTAACACGATGCAAAAACATTGTTTGCTAATCAGTATACACGTTGAAAGCAGTTGAATAACTTTATTGATGCATCACACTTTATATTTTTGTCATGTAACGTCTCATATAACTTTATTAGTAAGATAATCATGCAGGATTTTTTAGGTAAATGAGCAAGAAAAACAATACCTCACTCCCCAATGTTCCCCCTACCACCACCCTCCCACCCCCTACCTTCCCCTGTCTTTCCCTCCCCACCTTTTCCCACTTATCCTACTCTCTCATCCCCACTCCCTCACCATATTCTACTCTCCCTCAGCTACCTTACCTCTGTCACACAGGAAACCAAAAAAAAACAAGCAAACAAACAGGGGAAGACAGACCACACATTTTCCTCCAAAGTAAAGAGGACCAGAGTTATTGGGTATGATCCCCGCAGAGATCGCCTAACTCACAGTTAGTTTTTGCCAACATTTTCCCGCTACAATGCCACCTAACCAAACTAAAATACCTATAATGTCCTGGTGTATCCACTTTTAGCAAATTTTAGCATATTTCCTTATTTCAATTCTTTTCATTTTCCGAGCTTTTACTTCTTTATCATTAATACTAAAGCCCTATATTCATTTTATACAATGTTCTTGCATAATTCGATAGGGCATGATTATCATATTTTCTTGGTTTTTCACCATTTTACAAAGAAAAAAATCTTGCATAATTACCTTACTAACATAAGACGTTACATGACAAAAGGATAAGGTGTGATACTTCATTCAAGTTACTCAGCTGCTCTCATCGTGCATACTCATTAGCAAACACTGCTTTATCATCGTGTCAAACTGCATATGAAGCGGAAAAATCAAATGATTATGTCGTTTCGGTAAAAAAGCCAATGGGTTTAGTTGGAAATTACTGCCCTTTGATTAACAAAGGGAACATCCACCTTCACTACCCTTTGTGCCAATATTCAACAATCGACTGAGTCATACCCGTCCCTCACCACCAAACCTTCCTGTCTTTCTCTGTCTTATTCTTCATCAAGATCAAAATGTAATCTGCTCATGCTTTAGGATACTGTGTTATCATGCACGGAATTGAACATATCTAATCATCAGTGGCTTAAAAAGACGCACACACATAAACAAATAAATATAAATCTATCTCCATGCCTCCCTCACCTCTTTCTTGGTGTGTGTGTGTGTGTGTGTGTGTGTGTGTGGAGAGAGAGGGAGGAACGGAGAGAGATATATGTGTATTTATTTGGTGCACGCACGTGCGTGTGTGTGTGTGTGTGTGTGTGTGTTGAAGTCACTTATTATTCAATCCCGCGCATGATAGGAATTTATCCTTAAGACTGAACAGATTACACTTTGATCATGATGAAGGATTAGCCAGAGACAGGAGAGGGTCGTGTGGAGAAGGATGGATATCAGTCAGTCAGTTGTCAAATATTGGCAGTAAGGGGAGTGAAGGTGGATGTTCCCATTGTTAGGCAAAGGGCGGTAATTTCCGACCAAATCATAGTTTGTTTTGTTCCATAACAACATAATCCTTTGATTTCTCCACTTCACATGCAGTTTAACACGATGCATTGTTTGCTAATCAGTATATACGATGAGAGTAGCTGAGTAACTTTACTGATGCATCACACCTTATCTTTTGGTCATGTAAATTCTCATATAACTTTAATAGTAAGATAATTAAGCAGGTTTTTTTTGTTTTTGTTTTTTGGGTAAAAGAGCGAAAAAACATCAAAATATGATAATGATGCCAAATAAAATTATGCAAGAACATTATATGAAATGAATTTGGGGCTTTAGTATCATTGATAAAGCAGTAAAGATGGGGAAGTTAAAAGAAATCCCCAAAGGAAATATACTAAAATTTGCTAAAAGTAGATACACCAGGACATTATGAGTATTCTAGTTTGGTTGGGTGGCATTGTAGCGGAAAAATGTTGGCAAAAACTAGCTGTGAGTTAGGCGATCTCTGCGGGGATCACACCCAATAACTCTACTCCTCTTTTCTTTGGAGGAAAAATGTGTGGTCTGTCTTCTTCTTTTCTTGGTGTTGTTTGTGTCTGTGAGTGAATAGGTCAGATAGAAGCAGGCTAGGGGGAAAGTGAGTAGGACAGGTGGAATAGAGGGATGGGAGAGTTGGACCATGTGGGAGATGGAAAAAGGGAGAGTAGGAGAGGGGGTGGATGGGAGATTAGGATAGGTGGGGTGGTAGGGGTAAAGGAGAGTTTGACAAGGGGTGGGGGGGATGAGCACAAGAAATTGGGGTAGGATAAGTAGGTGTGAGAAAGTGGGTTATGGCTGGGGGTCACACACAATAATTCTATTCCATTCCCTGGAGGAAAGTATGTCCTCTCTTGCAAAGCGTCTGCAGGTGAGTGTGTCAGATCGACCTCCTGCCCTCTGCAGTAACTCTACATCTGACACAATCACCTGCAGACACTTCACAAAAAAAAGAAGAAAAAAAGAGCACACATTTTCCTTCAAAGAATGGGGGAGTAAAATTGTTGGGTGTGATCCCACCCAACCCATCTCCCCCCCCCAACCCCCCATTCTGCTGTCCCTCCTCTGTCTCCCTCCCATCCTACTCTCCCTGTCCCGCTTCCCCCCTCTCCCTCCCCCATCTCACCACGTCCTAATCCTCCCTCAATCTCTCCCCCCCCCCCCTGGGAGGAAATGGGAAATGGGTTGAGTGAGAGTAGGACAGGAGGAGATGGGGCAACTGGAGAGTAGGACAAGAGGAGAGGTAGGATGGGAGAGTAAGACAGGTGG
>NC_134896.1:47861783-47876783 GCF_041734735.1 Babylonia areolata
ATATCAGTCATCATCAAACACAAACGAGGATGGTTTGCATCGTTCTAGTTACTAAGATACCGTTATATATATATATATATATGTGTGTGTGTGTGTGTGTGTGTGTGTGTGCGTGGGGAGGGGGGAGTGGGGGGGAGGGGCTGCAATTCTCACGTTCACTCGCATGTACAAGAGTGGGCTTTTGCGTGTATGACCGTTTTTACCCCGCCATGTAGGCAGCCATACTCCGTTTTCGGGTGTGTACATGCTGGGTATGTTCTTGTTTCCATAACCCACCGAACGCTGACATGAATTAAGGGATCTTTAACGTATGTATATGAACTTCTGCTTGCGATATGTATACATATGTGTGTGTGCGTGTATATATATATATATATATATATATATATATATATATATATATATATATATATATATAGAGAGAGAGAGAGAGAGAGAGAGAGAGAGAGAGAGAGAGAGAGAGTATAGTATTAGTTATCATTAAGATATATATCAGTCTTCATTAAACACAAGCGAGGAAGGTTTGCATTGTTCTAGTTACTAAGATACCGTTATATAAATAATAATAATAATAATAATAATAATAATAATAATAATAAAAAGAAAGAAAAATATCAATTATCATCAAACACTCATACACAGGCAAGTCATTTTCCCTCCGTCACAACTATGTGTTTGTCAACGAGCTCTTAACAAACAGTATCAGTATCAGTAGCTCAAGGAGGCGTCACTGCGTTCGGTCAAATCCATATACGCTACACCACATCTGCCAAGCAGATGCCTGACCAGCAGCGTAACCCAACGCGCTTAGTGAGGCCTTGAGAAAAAAGAAATCAAGAAAGAAAAAAACAATAGAAAATAAATAAATTGATTAAATAAAATTAAAATATAAATATAATAATTAAATAAAATAAATGAAGTAAAACAAAAAACAAAAAAAAATAAATAAATAAATAAATAAAAATAAAATAAAATAAAAATAAAAATAAAATAGAATAAAATAAATAAATAAATAAAATAATAGGTAAATACATAAAAAAAAATAAATTAATTAAAAAACAAATAAATGTAAAATACACACACACACACACACACACACACACACACACACACACACACACACACACACACTTGCATAACAGATAACAAACAAAAAGTGGGGGGAAAAAAAGAAAAAAAAAGGTCTGCACACTTTCCCGAGACATAGTCACAAGCCACACAACAAACAATCCAAAGCTTTTACATAGGTCAATGAACGACACACGAATACATCCAAGAAACCGCTTTCATTATTGACATTACATTGTGTTGTTCAAACTCATTCACCTGACGAGCCAGTCAGTCATGGGCTATCAGCCGAAATGATGATGATCCGTAGTCGCCCATAGTTCCATTTCGGAACTATAACAAACAATACATTCAGCTTTGTGGACTTCCCTGGTGGGTTCTTATTTTCCAGTTCAGTTTGCAAATGAGATGGAGGAAACGTGCGCAGATGACGGGCGCAATAGCCGAGTGGTTAAAGCGTTGGACTTTCAATCTGAGGGTCCCGGAGTTCCATTCCCGGTAACGGCGCCTGGTGGGTGAAAGGTGGAGGTTTTTTTCGGTGTTTTTTTTCTTCTTCTTTTGTTGTTGTTGTTGTTGTTGTTTTTCGATCTTCAATGGCAAAGTATGTTCAGACCTGCTTTTGCCTGAAACCTTTTTGTGTGTATACGCGCGCAGAAGATCGAATACGCACGTTCAATATCCTGTAATACATGTCAGTGTTCGGTGTGTTATGGAAACAAGAACATACCCAGCATGCACACCCCCGAAACGGAGTATGGCTGCCCATATGGACGGTCATACATGTAAAATCTTTCATGTCTGAGTGTGTATGTGTGCATGCCTGAAATCTGATTGAATGACACTGGAAACAAATGTTAAGCGCCCAATGGCAGCCGTCAGTCGGCTCTACCCAGGCAAACAGCCTGTTGTGAAAATGATCCCTTGTTTGTGAAGCGCTTAGAGCATGGTCTCCAACTGCCGATAGGCGCTAAATAAGTATCCATATCATTCATTCATTCGTGAAAATTCATGACAGCCGCAGTTCATGTTTCATTCTGAAAGTTAGTTAGTTAGCTGTTTCATCCACACAGCAGCCGTTCACAGAGATCAATGCAGGTCAGCCCATCCACACAGCAGCCGCCCACAAAGGTCTGTCAATGCAGGTCAGTCTATCCACACAGCAGCCGTTCACAGAGATCAATGCAGGTCAGCCCATCCACACAGCAGCCGCCCACAAAGGTCTGTCAATGCAGGTCAGTCTATCCACACAGCAGCCGTCCACAAAGGTCTGTCAATGCAGGTCGCCATGAGGCCACCCATCAGGGAGATCCCGCGCTGCTGCTGGGTCGCTCTGGTGGTGTTGAGTAGCACCTGTTCTGATTCACCACGAGCATCACCGTGTGCTAAATATCACTGACAACCACGTTTCCTTCCGTTTAAACATAATTTTATGTTTAAAATGTCACAGCACAAATACAATGAACTTCGACGGGACCTCATTTCCTTTGTCATGGCAAAAATATGACTGACAGTTCTCACTGAAGCGAAGCGCATTAATTAGATCACTATAAATACATCGACTCGAGTTTTGTATCAGTGAAGATTTTGAAACAAACTTGTATCAGGTGTGAAAGTGCAGTCTTCAAAAAAATGAAAATAAGAAATGCAGGTGAGCATGTGATAATGACATGGAAAGACCCGTAGATCTTTTATTTCATAATGGTTAATAAGGGAAAGAAGGTGACAGAATGGTTGAGACCTTATCTGTTAATACAGTGTCTGTGAGGGTCTGGGTTTGAATCCCAGACTCCCTTTTTCTCCAAAATGTGACTGAAAATTCAAACTGAGTGCCCAGTCATTCGGATGAGACGATAAACCGAGGTAATGTGTGCAACAGCCCTTGGTGGACTAAAAAAAAGAACCCATGGCAACATAAGTTTTGTCCTCTGGCAAAATTATGTGGAAAAAAATCTACTGTGGTAGGTATACAAATATATGTGCATGCACTCAAGGCCTGACAAAGTGCGTTTGGTTACGCTGCTGGTCAGGCATCTGCCAAGCAGATATGATTTAACATACATGAATTTGTCCGAACGCAGTGACACCTTCTTGAGAGACTGAAAGTGAACAATAAGATGCTGATGACATATGGGGATGGATGGGTGGAATGGGGGAGGGGCATTTTGTTTCATTCCAACACGACAGGCCTGTGAGTTCGCTTCCCGTCACACCACAGTGTCGGCCAGATTTGGCCGATATAGGCACCCGTTCCTGCATGCACGCACACACGCACACACACACGCACGCACGCACGCACAAGCACACACACACACGCACACACACACACACACACACACACACACACACACACACACACACACACACACACACACACACACACACACACACGATATGAAAACCAAACCAAACCATACGTGTGTATTTTGTTTTCTTTTCCAATATGACACAATCCAATCAATAGATTCGTAGTTAAACTAACGAAAAACAACAACAACAACGGTGAATTATACACGGAAGGACAAAATGAGAGAGGCTGAGAGAAAAAGTGAGACAGACACAGACAGACAAACTAACGGACAGACAGGCAGAGAGAACAAAGACCAAAAACAAAACAAAACAAGCACACAATACAGAAAAATGATCGAATGGGAACAGGAGACTATCACTAGAGCCTGAATCCCCGAACAGCCTTAGTCTGTAGACTGAAGCCTGTTTAGATTGTAGGAAACACGGCCCGTCATTTCCCATCATGACCACGCCGACAATGAGTTCTTACCAGTCTTGTGTTTGTACTGTTCATCGCATCCCGCCATTGCCACATTATATATATGATGGTACTGATACAGCATTACACAGACCACTGTCGGTGTGAAGAGACTGCACACAAGTGAGACAAAGCAAGTAACCATCAGTGGTGACAAACACACCTGAAAGCATTCTGAGGATATAAAACTGAGAGCATACCAAAGGTGTAAAGATTTGGTCTGCAGGCGAGTGTGTGGTTCACGGGCATCTATCTAAACGGTGGTAGGATTGTGTATGTTCATAAACGATGAACCTGTTGCTTTCTTTCGTCGTCTTCAGTATACCTTGGACTTACTTGGGGCAGGCTGAAGGCCAAGCAGATCAAACGACGAAACTAGATGGACATCCGTCACAGGGCAACAGCACTCTGAACACGACAGACACGAGCATCCGCACAAACACGTCAAGCAATTCCAAACATGTGACAGACATCAGCATTTCTGATGGAATGCTCACAACCACAGAGATGCAAATTAGTTCTTCTGGTGTCCTGGATGGAAGAGAAGTAGATCAAAGCTCTGACACAAACAGCTCAGAAGAGTTGGAGACAACTACATCCAGCAACCGCTCCCTCAGTGGTGTGAGCAACGAATCCAACGATGACACCGATAGGAAATCGGGAACAACGCGATATTTTCTTTTCACGCAAACTCCTCAGTATGAGGACAACATTACTAGTACATCTCTGCAATCGTCTCATATCTCCACAGAAAATATTGACCAGAAACAGTTCACAACAGACAGCTTCACAGAAGAAAACACAACGGTGCCACGTGCAACATCTCCATCAACGATAAGTGACCAAACAAAGGACAGCACTGTGAATATCCCAGACAGCAGAAACGCGTCAACTGCTACTTTGTCAGCCCTTTTGAACAGATCCACACACACGCTGCACACACTGAGCGACACCTCTTCCAGCTTCACACAGTCCACCCCAGTGAATGTTGACACCACAAGTGTTACCTTTGAAGACTTTGTTGAACTGACAGCAGAAAACTTAACAGTCTGTTTTGAAAGTAAGAATCTGCATTTCAACGCTATTGCTGGTCAGATAATGTTTTCCCATAGCAATCACAACAGCTCGTTATACGAATTCTGCAGTGTCAAATTCACAGTGCCACCGGGTATGGTGATACAGATCACTCTCTCTATAAACACAAACTCTTGTTTTTCTTATTCAGGACGTCTGGCGAGCACTGTGCCATATTACTTTGTCAGACCGTTTTACTGCGACGAAGAACTTATTCGTCTGAGGACCTATGGAAACACTATTACGTTTGTGTTGGCGCGTAACCGCGTTAATGCTTCTATTGATCTGGTCTTCAACTTCACAGCTGTGCCCCCTCCTGAAGTGGAAGTGCTGTTCATCACACCCACAACAGGTAGGTCTGACGTCTTCGCAGCAGGGAAATTGTTGTATCCCATTATCTATTGTGCAGGTGGACTATACCTGGAATTCAGTCATGCAGAAGATCCTGTGACAGCTAAGCAGTATCAGCTGCAGCAATAATATTTGCGGCAGTGGTAGATGTATTTACAGCGACAGAATGAACTGAAAGAGAAACTGTTGGTGTTGCTACATCAGGATCTGCAACAGCAGTAGTAGTAACATTATCTTCACTGTCCATGTGGTATTACCCTAATGGCCCTCATCCAGAGTCGCCCACATAGATACACTGAGACTCGTCTGTTGTCGTCCCAGTGCCAGGAGTCTGTATGGAGCTATCAATATCAGGTCGTTAGAAGGCCACACACCAGAGGAGAACCTGCACTGTAGCCGAGTCACTCTGGTATTTAACAGTGTCTCACTGTAATCTATGCTTCCTTTCACACTACATCCCAGTGTCAGCCAGACCCAAGAGATATGTACGCCTGCAGTGTGAGTCAGGCAATTTGAGCAATACTGTCAAAGACTCATCAGTGGATGACCTGTGTGGTCCCAGTCTTCCCATTTAAGCCCATAACACATTCAGCTCAAGATATGAGGTGGCCACGAGCCTCTCAGGAATCAGTCTGCCGCACTTACCACTCTGTAACAGTAGCTGCAGTGATGGGCAGACTGGGAATCTGACTGAGGTATTCATTGGACACTGCTTTCTCAGTCAAACACAGCTTCAGGATAGTGATCCAGTCGTCTCTTCATTTGCTTTTCAAATATGAATTCGTGACTTTTAGACTTGAGGGCTACCATCTTCTATGCTGGAGGGCCTGTGCTTTTATATTCCTTCCAAAATGCCTCGGATATTTGCAGGAGAGAGGTTTGCTTGGTGCTGGGGCAGACTTTCTGCCAATAGTGTTTGGTGCATGGCTTGTGAAGTCCTTCTGCTCAGGTTCTGCCTGTGGTATGCAACGTCAGCTTTTTGTGCAGCAGTCACATTTTCCATTTCTACAATGTTGACTTCTAACAGTCTGCATTCTTCCTTGTTTGTTTTTGTTTTGTTTTTGCTTTGTTTTTCTTATTTTGTTTTTTTTTTTTTCTTGCCAAATGCATCTTTATAGCTTTGGTCAATGGTAAAATGCAGATTCTCTCGTTTTGTCTCTGCACTGTGTCATACTGTACTATATCATACTGTGTTGTTTCTTGCTATACTGTATTGCATTATAGAGTACTGTTCTGTACTCTGCTGTTCAGATCAACAGCTATCCATTATAACAGAGTATTTTTTGTGTTCCAGAGAGTTAGCAATTGGCTTACATGTGTGTAATGACCTACGCAGATTAGGAATTCATGCTCAGATACGATTTCACAAACAAATGAACATAAACGAACTCAAATATTCATGTCTGCATTTACACGTATTTGCAAACACACATATGTTTATTCCACAGGATAGCAACCAAATGCACATGAAAGAACTTAACATGCTCATGTCTGCATCTACACTTTTTTTTTTTTAATACACGTGTTGTTGTTTTTCTGTGTGTCACAGGTTATGTCCAGTCTCCAGACTGGGATGGCAGTACAAATTACCCGAGGTACATGAACAAGTGGGCACGATTAGACGTGCCGTCCAATGCCAGTGTGATGATCAGTTTTCTCGCCATGGACATTGAAGGCCACGCATACTGTGGCTACGATCGCCTCACTCTAGTCGTACAAGTGAACAGGACAGTCAACGAGACAGAACAATTGATTTATTGCAATAACAAACCAGTCCTGAAACCAACTGTTTTCCACACAAATGAACTCCTCTTCCACTTCAAAAGTGATAATAGTAGGGAACATTTGGGGTTCAAAATATATTTCTCATTTCATAACCAGTCGGAAATTCCTAAGAAACTCGACGATGGAAAATGGGACTGCTCAGTTTCCTACTATCCAAAATTCCAGCAGCATTTTAACTGTAACAGGGTTGAGGAATGTTCTGGTGGGGAGGATGAAGAGAACTGCGGAGACAACAGTCAAGAATGTGATGGAAAGGATTTCTTTGCCATTGGATCCAACTGCTACACATTCATATCTGGAGAAAAGCACGTCACGTGGAATGAAGCAGCCAATGAATGCATTCGTCGCGAAGGTTATCTTGCCAGTCTGAACAGTCCCAAAGAATGGGAAGAAGTTATGAAAGTTGCCAGAGAAATCATGAAAGAGACTGTATATTTTGGACTGCAGACAACTGGACCATCCTTTCCAGAGTTGTAAGTTTGAACATGTGGTATAAGGTTGTCGCTGTAATTTTCCCATAAAACTTCAGTTGGCCATGATGTCTATATGGACCAGTTACCATTTAATGTTATATCAACTGATTCAATGTTAGACTGTTCTGCCCTCAGTTCTCCCAATGACTGCAGAAGAAAAGGGACTGGTGATGATGATGATAATGATGATGACGACGACGATGATGATGATGATGATGATTATGATGATGCCACCTCTAAAGTGGTGCCGTCGTTTTCAACATACCTGCCAATGACATGTAAGGTCACAGGTCTGTAGCTTGAATCACACATGAGCCGGACTTTTCTCTTTCATTCTTATCACAGCTACATCTAAAGTAGTGACTTAGATGGCAGTCTTTCAGATGAGACAAAGTAATGCAATTTGTAACATGCGTTTAGAATGACGATGACAACAACAGGGGTGTGTGCACTCGCATCCCCGTTATTGGTTTAAAGGAAGCAATATCAGATGTTAAAGATTTAAAGGAAGCAATATCAGATTTTAAATTCAGACAGAAGTGGTGTTCTCTCTGTTTTCAGATACCGTAGTGGCTTTCAGTGGACTGATGGATCTGCAGTCTTCTATGCCAAAATCTATAAAAGTTACTTCAGATCTTCTGCAGACTGTTCGACCCTCACACAGTCTTCGTCCTGGTATTATGACGCAGACACCCTGGTCATGGATAGCTGTGATCAAAACATGACCACTTCCTTTCTGTGTGAAAAGGATGTAATTCAAAATGATGATTCCCCGAAAAAGCTAGAAGAAATAGTCATGCACCCTCTGGAATGGCGGAAAGAGGATGATGAATACGTGACCTGCCCATCAGGTCATGTCACCCAGACGTTTATGGCGTGTGACGTCAAGAGCGTGTGCTGGGCCAATCAGATTGACGCGTCCACTGAAGCCTGTGATTACCACGTGACGCCACCTCCTCCATCGATGGAGTGCATGAATGGTGTGGACCACGTGCCTTACACCCTGGTGTGTGACCACCGTCCTGACTGCAGTGACAACAGTGACGAGAACTTCTGCGTTTTCCCTTCCTGCCGTGTGTTAGGGAAGTTTCAGTGCTCCAATAAACAGGTTTGTCTGACGACTTGACTTTTATCAGGAATAGACCTACACCTTTTTGATCAGGAATAGACCTATATTGATCAGGAATAGACCTACACCTTTTTGACAGGAATAGACTTAAACCTTTTCTTTTCAAACTTCATAAAGGGTTTATGTATGTATCTTAGCATGTTTCGTCAGAATGTTGATCTCTTTGATTTATTGAAAGCCTGCAAATTGTACCCATTGTCTCAGATTGATGTTTTTGATGTCTTGCTTTTTTTATGTTGTTCTTGTTCATAACTTCTATCATCAAGCAAAACTACTGCTGGAATGTCCCAAAAACACAATCTGAGTCCAAAGGAAATGGGCACTCAATCTGACCTTGGAGCGAACATTGTCAGCAGGGGCACTGTTACATATTTATACTCAGCACAGTAGTTTAGAATGTACAATTATGAAGGGAAAAGGGGGTTTTCACTTTCTGTCCACCATTTTCAAATCAAAGAAATAAAGACTACAGCAAAGCATGTTAGTTAATTTGTCAAGTCAGCCACTCAGTCACAGAGGGAGACAGTTACTCAGTTGTTCAGGTAGCTAAATGGGTACGTATCAATGACATAATCACTCGATTCTGCGTTCAAAATAAATGTGACAAAAAAACCTTTAATTTTGTATTCTTTTGCATTGCAATGTAATCATCCATGTGCATTTGTTTTCAGTGCGTGGCACATGATCTACGCTGTGATGATATTTTACATTGCCTGGATGGGAGTGACGAGAGACAGTGTCCGCTGTGGTACAGCAAGATTGATGTAAATACACCCAACCCCCCTGCACTCGTAGAATTTGATGGCTACGGCTCTTACATGGTAAAACCCGTTGAAATACACAGCAACCAAACCAACAGTATTTGTCCAGAAACTCATTTTCTGTGCCCAGGAAATCTGACCTACTGTATGCCTGTGTTCGTGCGCTGCAACGGTGTCTATGACTGCCCAGGTCGTGAGGACGAGGAAGGGTGTGACAGGTACCAGTGTCCTGGTTTCTATCGTTGTAGAGCATCACAAATCTGCATCCATGCCAATCATACCTGTGATGGTGTCTTCCACTGTCCACAACGTGATGATGAACTGCTCTGTGATGCCACCTGTCCTCAGAACTGCACCTGCCAAGGACTGGCCTTCTATTGTCAGGGACACTTTCCTGCTGGAAAATACAGAGAGCTCCGCTTTCTTCATGCACCTGGAAGTGGACTGACTCTAGAAAGCTTCGCAATAAATTACTTGTTGGTGTATCTAAATCTGGCGAAATGCAATTTAAAAAATATTAGCAATATAGTATTTCCTAACCTTCGAATTCTAGATCTTAGTGACAATGAAATAACATCACTCAGCACCACTCAAATGAATAATATGAATAACTTGCAGAAGCTCTCACTTTCAGGAAATCCTATTAATTTTCCTTTTGCCATTGGACGTGATTTGCAGTTTCCCTCGTTACAGACACTTGATTTGTCTAAAATAATAGTGTCACAACTGGACGTTACAGCATTGATGGTTTTTCCTAAACTTGTTTTTCTCAATCTTACTGACTGTGGTATAGAACGTATTTCTGGAGAAGGATTCCATTCCTTACCATTCTTGAGGTATCTAGATTTGAGAAGCTGTCCCATGACAGATTTCCCCACAAATATCTTTAAAGGTCTTAGAGGTCTTAGAGAAGTGTGGGCAGACAATTACAAATTATGTTGTGAAGAGACACTCCCCCAAGGTTTCTCTCTGACGAACTGTCATTCTCCTTCTGATGAGATCTCTTCATGTGACGCCTTACTACGTTCAGATTTCTACCGCATAATCCTGTCTGTTTTTGCTGCTCTAGCTTTGATTGGAAATCTTGGAAGTTTTGTGTATCGAGTGTTGATAAATCGAGTGTCCAGCAACCTTGGCTTTGGCGTATTTGTGACACATCTGTGTATTTCTGATTTTCTGATGGGTTTGTACCTGGCAGTAATCGGTGTAGCAGATCGGATATACCAGGGGAATTATCTGTGGAATGATGAGATATGGAAAAGAAGTGCAGGCTGCAAACTGGCTGGGTTTTTGTCTCTTCTCTCCAGTGAAGTGTCAGCATTTATCATCTGTCTCATTACATTTGATCGATTTTTAGTTCTTCACTTTCCATTCAGTAACATGCATTTCAAGAAAAAATCTGCACATGTTGCATGTATGATTGTTTGGTTGATTGGTATCATGCTAGCTGGCATTCCTCTATTGCCTGTAACAGCACACTGGAACTTCTACAGTCAGAACGGAATCTGTATTCCTTTACCCATCACCAGGAATGATTTTCCTGGCCATGACTACTCCTTCATTGTTATCATCGTTGTCAACTTCATTCTTTTTCTTCTCATCGCGGCAGGTCAGGTGTTCATCTTCTGGTCTATTCGCACCAATAGTATGGCAGCTGGAGATTCCAACAAAAAATCTAACGATCTTGCAATTGCTCGCCGACTGATTACCATCGCAATGTCTGACTTTTTGTGTTGGTTCCCTATTGGTCTCTTGGGTCTTCTTGCTTCCAGTGGCGTTCCCATTGATGGTGAAGTCAATGTAGCCATTGCCATCATCATCCTTCCAGTCAACTCCGCTATCAACCCTTTCCTTTACACAATCAACATGCTGTTGGAAAGGCGAAGGAAAGCTCAAGAAAAGAGAATCCAGAAGATGATTATGTCCACTTTTGCCAGTAAGTATTCCGAGACTGTTGTTGATCGACTGGACGATGGTTACACCAAATCAGAAGCCCTGAACATGATCAGGAACTGGCTATCTCAAAATCTTTTGTCGTCAGAGAATCTCAAGAAAGTCATTTTGGATGCTGAAGAAAAACAGAAAGCCTTAGAAAGTCAGGCCACTTAGACAGTTATTGTGTGGCATGTTTTCCAATTGATCTGAAGCACAGATTCCGTATCAGACATGAAGAACCTTGCTTAGCCTGGATGAAAACAGCATTATTTTATCCAATGCACAAAAAAGTGAATACACAGCACTGAAATAATTATGTCCACTAGCAGAGTTTTCTTGTCGCTTTTTCTGTTGCCTCTTGGTATGAGTCAGCCTGTTATGAATTGTCCTTATCTGGCCACCTACCAGTTCTCACAGCATACCTTTGGTCCAGAAGATGGGAAATCTCAATGCTTGGCCAAGCCAGGCCAGTCAGTTTTTAATCGTAGATTTCATTGCATATATGGTTGATTTCTCTTTTGGAGTGGCCATTCCATTTGACGACCTCCCTCAAGCTGTGAGTGAACAAATGTCAGCTTTTTGCACGAATTTTATGCCCTGGAGCAAAGTGGACACGTCTTTTAGCAGTAGAAATAATGCTTACATATTGAAGATGCCTTTTTTCATGAGATGAAAGATACAGCTCCTTTCTTCAAACGTTCACTGATACTGTAGTGTTTTCCTGTTCTGGATGTGTCCTGTGTCAATAGTGGTAGGGCGCTCTCCCGACAAACAAAAAGCAGTCAAATCCAACAGTAGGAGAATCCAACGACATTATGCTCAACATTGTTGAGAATGTTCAGAATTCTAGATCATTTGATTTTCTTCCGCAACAACATCACCTGTCGTTTTGACTAGACTATTTCCAGCTCACAGACACATCAGAATATTCAACACACTCAAGTGTTACATTGCACACACACGCCCGCACGTACACACACGGAGCACGCCGGCGTTTCTGGTTATTTTTAAGTTTCATTTAGTAGCTGGTCCAGCTTTACAGACGTTTTAACGAAGCATGAACATCTTTCGCGTTTTTCCCCACTAACTTTATTGGTAAGTTTCACGACCTTACGGTTATAAGTGGAACGTGCACAGCAAAGTAGCATTCGCTTGAAGTGGAGTTTATTGACCTGTTGGCAAAAAGTCTTAAAGTCCAGTTGTTCAGAGATTGGGTTTTCCTATGGTTAGTAGTTACGTTGCTCGAGCAGGTGAGTCCTGGCGATTTTCGTTGTAGCTTTTTTAAGGGGTGGGTAACTTACTTGCGTAAGCAAAATGAGTCTATGTTATAATCTAGTTTAAATTGTCTACGTGTACATGTTGTCGTCTTCTTTGAAAATACTTTGTTCGACACATAATACGCCACAAAAATAGGAAAATTTATCTTCTTTCCACTCATACACTTTTGAAAGTGCACCTTTAGGATGGGCACCAAACAATTTTTTTTTTTAAGTCGAATTATTTGCACAATAAATTTACTGTTATATTTTCTATCTTCATTCTTAGAACTTAAAACTTTGATTCGATATACTGAAACAATGATAACAGCATAACGTCATACTGTGTACGTCAAAGGTTAGTGACGTTTAAGAAGGCTTCTGACAGGACGGATGCTTCTTTCTTTCTTTCTTTTTTCCTTCCTCCCATAATTCATTTGTTCGATTAAATTCATATCACAAGTGAGTGTTGAAGGACTTGCCTCTCTTGTGTGTGTTTGTTGTTGTTGTTGTTTTTTTGGGGGGAGGGGGGAGCTGGGGGGGATGTGGGGGGAGGCACGTGGTTGGGGAGGGGGATGTAGTGGAGGGGGGTGGGAGGTGCTTTACCGCTCTCGTCGTTTTAGACTGCATTCGAAAGTATACATGGTTGATCGAAAAATTGTCCATTGTGATGCAGGTATCCAGCTGGTATATTTCTGCGTGTCTTTTGCCGTTGGGCTCTGCAGTCATGAAATACTGGCTGGTCCACCAATGGGGATACTTCTTTAAATGCTGTCGCGAGTTGCATCCTGTGGTCTCTTTTGCCTCTGTTCGGGAGCAGTTATGTCCCTTGAATTTTTAATGGAGTGTCCTGTGCGTGCCTGCACCCATTGTGAACACAGCGCAGGCCTCCAAGGGTGGTGCAGGATTTTGTTCCAAGGGGGGGTGGAGACAGTGCTTCTCTGGGTCCTCCCCAGCACCTACGGGTGTTTCTCTTTCTTCTTCTGCATGATACACTGAACTGGCGCTGAGCGGAGAATGTGAAAATTATCTGTATTGAAATGGTTAAGGTTTCCTTTTGGTGGTGGTGGTGAAATTGGTGTTTGTGTGTGTGTGTGTGTGTCTGTGTCTGTGTCTGTGCTCACGTACATTCATTAAGACACAACAGAGCATCTCTCTCTCTCTCTCTCTCTCTCTCTCTCTGTCTCTCTCTCTCTTGATAAAGGTTTGTTTTTTTTTGTTTTGTTTTTGTTTTGTTTTTAAACTGGACAGATTCTGTTGTAATCCCTTTGTTTAAAAAGGGTGATTTAAATAACCCAAGTAATTACCGAGGTATCTCATTGTGTGATTTAGTAGCAAAATGTATAGTGCGATCATAAATAACAAAACTTCAAGAATTCATGAAAAACATTTTTGATGAGTATAATCTGACGGATGAACATCAAGCAGGATTTAAAAGGGGTTTTGTTTTTCGACTGCTGTTCACATGTTTACGTTGTTATCTTTTAATCGAAAATGATATATTGCCTTTAGTGACTTTGAAAAAGCATTTGATTTCATTGTGAGAAATTTATTATGGCCTATTCTTTTGAAAAACGGTATCAGAGGTAAAATTTTCGTTGTATTTACAGTACGTATGCCAATGTTGAAACTATAATTAGATGTGGTGCTAAAGCTAACAGATTATATCAGTTGTACCCGTGGTGTCAAACAAGGCGATGTCTACAGTCCTGATCTGTTTTCATTATTCATGAATGAATTAGCATTAGAAGTAATCAGAGAGAGTAGATATGGTGCTACGTTTATGCCTAATCATTCCGAAATGGGTTTTTTTTATTATCATTAGCTGATGTTGCTTTATTATCTGAAACTATTATCGGTTTACAAACAGAGCTGAACAGTCTGTATCACGCAGCTTCAGCTCTACTCTTGAAAGTAAACATGAATAAAAAGTAACATCATTGTATTCAGGAAAGGGTGTTATTTAGCTGCCAGGGGAAATGTGGACATATCATGGTATTGTTATGCTTCGGAATTTTTCTCCACTAGACTGAGTTTTATGGCAGCCTGTAGTGATCTTTGCAGCAGAGCAAAAAATGCTCTATTGCGCATTTTGCAAAAAAAAAGTTAAAATGTAATTCTTTATATACATATTTGAAATTATTTGACTCACAAATTCAACCAATAGTACAGTGTTGTGCTGAGTTGTGGGGACTTGATAAAGCAGCATTTAATTGTGAAAAGGTACATCTATTTGCATTAAAAAGATATTTAGGCATAGGAAATCGAACATGTAATGATTTTATATACTGAGAAACAAACAGGTATCATATTTACATAAATCCAGTTATGAATGCGTTAAATACTGGCTAAAATCAGTAAGAATGCATCAGTCTAAAATACCTCACAAATCCTACAAAATGTT
>NC_134896.1:47881783-47886783 GCF_041734735.1 Babylonia areolata
GGTTCTTTTACGTGCGCTAAGTGCATGCTGCACAGGGGACCTCGGTTTATCGTCTCATCCGAATGACTAGCGTCCAGACCACCACTCAAGGTCTAGTGGAGGGGAAGAAAACATCGTCAGCTGAGCCGTGATTCGAACCAGCGTGCTCAGATTCTCTCGCTTCCTAGGCGGACGCGTTACCTCTGGGTCATCACTCCACACATACGGTACATTGTTGGCACGAGTCCCCAAGTACCTGACGTTTCCTGGCAAACAGTTTCTCTCTATAGCCGCTCCTCTGTAGCATTTGATGGGCACCCAAGGCCTGATCAGAGCCTCGTTGTGTTCAGGCATCTGTTCCTCTTTCCTTCCCCTGTCACATCTGTTCCTCTTTCCTTCCCCTGTCACATCTGTTCCTCTTTCCTTCCCCTGTCACATCTGTTCCTCTTTCCTTCCCCTGTCACATCTGTTCCCCTTTCCTTCCCCTGTCACATCTGTTCCCCTTTCCTTCCCCTGTCACATCTGTTCCTCTTTGCTTCCCCTGTCACGTCTGTTCCCCTTTCCTTCCCCTGTCACATCTGTTCCCCTTTCCTTCCCCTGTCACATCTGTTCCTCTTTCCGTCCCCTGTCACATCTGTTCCTCTTTCCCTCCCCTGTCACATCTGTTCCTCTTTCCTTCCCCTGTCACATCTGTTCCTCTTTCCTTCCCCTGTCACATCTGTTCCTCTTTCCTTTCCCCTGTCACATCTGTTCCCCTTTCCGTCCCCTGTCACATCTGTTCCTCTTTCCCTCCCCTGTCACATCTGTTCCTCTTTCCTTCCCTTGTCACATCTGTTCCTCTTTCCCTCCCCTATCACATCTGTTCCTCTTTCCTTCCCCTGTCACATCTGTTCTCCTTTCCTTCCCCTGTCACATCTGTTCCTCTTTCCTTCCCTTGTCACATCTGTTCCTCTTTCCTTCCCCTGTCACATCTGTTCCTCTTTCCTTCCCCTGTCACATCTGTTCCTCTTTCCGTCCCCTGTCACATCTGTTCCTCTTTCCCTCCCCTGTCACATCTGTTCCTCTTTCCCTCCCCTGTCACATCTGTTCCTCTTTCCTTTCCCCTGTCACATCTGTTCCTCTTTCCTTTCCCCTGTCACATCTGTTCCCCTTTCCGTCCCCTGTCACATCTGTTCCTCTTTCCCTCCCCTGTCACATCTGTTCCTCTTTCCTTCCCCTGTCGCATCTGTTCCTCTTTCCTTCCCCTATCACATCTGTTCCTCTTTCCTTCCCCTGTCACATCTGTTCTCCTTTCCTTCCCCTGTCACATCTGTTCCTCTTTCCTTCCCCTTTCACATCTGTTCCTCTTTCCCTCCCCTGTGACATCTGTTCCTCTTTCCTTCCCCTGTCACATCTGTTCCTCTTTCCCTCCCCTGTCACATCTGTTCCTCTTTCCTTCCCCTGTCACATCTGTTCCTCTTTCCGTCCCCTGTCACATCTGTTCCTCTTTCCTTCCCCTGTCACACCCCTCCCCTTCTATCTTTTGAACTTTTCATGCTCTGTAATGCTTTTAATGCTCCGGCTGGGTGTTTCTGTTTGTTCATTCTCAGTTTTCTGTATACTGCATACATGTTTTTGCACATACAAAATGTGCATACAACATGTGATATGTATGAAATATACACACATATATATAATTCATAATAGTAGACGCAGTTTAATAGGTGGTATAACGGTTAGCATGGTTGCCTTCCAAGCAGTCGATCCGGGTTCGACTCCCGGCCGACGCACTTTTTCTCAAGGCCTGACTAAGCGCGTTGGGTTACGCTGCTGGTCAGGCATCTGCTTGGCAGATGTGGTGTAGCGTATATGGATTTGTCCGAACGCCGTGACGCCTCCTTGAGCTACTGATACTGATACTAGTAATAGATAGATAGATAGATAGATAGATATTTCTCACCACGAAAAGACGTAGGAATGCATGACGACAAGGCCAGAGTTCTTTATCTATTTGAGCATCATCAAGATCACTGCACAACAGTTTCAATTGTTTAGCTGGCTACTTCTCTTTATAATAACACATAATTATGATCCTGTCGTTGTTCCCCATATAAAAGTCTCTCGTTTCTGTTATGTATATACTGTGCGTACAATAAATGCCACCTTCTGATTTAACATTGCCTGTGAGTACCGGTTAACAATACTGAGTACTTCAAAACTTTTTTTTTATTATATTCGGTTAATCCTCTTCGTCGAAACTGTTAAGATTTTCGCCTCACCCTCACCACTCCAATAGCTACAAACCTTTACTTCATTAAGAGGAACAGAATTCATTGTGCGTGTTAACTGCGTGATATTTAGAACGCTGCTGATCTGGTTATAAGTTTGTTTTATATCCAAAGGTTTTACTCTGGGGCAGAGACTGCTGAACCATGGTTTGGACAAAAGCGAAATCGATGGTTTTGCGAGACAGACGGAGGCCTGTACCATTGTGGGATCTCTTGAACCGCCCACAATCCACAGGCTTTTTCTGTCTTCTTCTCATGTGCAGGAGCGACAGTTTCATGCAGTTCTTACATCAATAGTCTTTTGCCTCAAACCCACCAGAGACTTACCTCAGGCGTAGGTTCTGGTCTATACCCCCCTGATAGCTCACCCTTTCTCGTCTCAATCCCACGATTTCTCCAACATCATTACCCATCGACGTTTTCGCTAACGTCATCATCATTATAGAATAGAACAGAGAACAGATTAGAATATGTCTTCTTTCCAAGTGTACCGAGGTCACATAAAAGGCATAAAGACGTTTGAAAACAAGAGAACGCTGGCCATTAAGGAGAAGCGTGAGCGAAGGAAGCAGGGCTCAACTTCTGGAGACGTTTTCCCTTGCAACACCTGTGGGAAGTGCTGCGCATCCAGAATCGGTCTCTTCTCCCATATGAGGATACACACCGACAGATAAGCCTGCCTGCCTACTCGTCCGTCGGTCCGACGGGAGACTCCATTCACTGGGGTCACAAGGAATATGGGGGGTTGGGTGTGTGTGGGGGGGGGGGGGGGGGAGGGGGATAGTACATAACAACGGTCGAACATAAATCGAAAATCATACACAAACACAGATACAGTAGAAATTAGGATGCATACAAGTGCATATCAATATAAAAACTTGTGCGTACTCACACATGCACGCACTGCACACACACACACACGCACGCACACACACACGCACACACACACACACACACACACACACACACACAAACTCACACACACACACACACACACGCGCGCGCGTTTGAACAGAAGCAGCATACTACATGTGGATAGGGGGCTGATGACTAGATCTTCAGATAGATGGTTGTTGATTATCATCATGATCGTCGTTGCCGTAGTGACACACTGCGAGAAAAATGCGAGAAAGCGTGGGATTTTTTTTGTTTGTTGTTTTTGTTTTGTTTTTTTGCGTTGAACCGCGGGTTAACACATACCTCAGTCCTTCCATTCTCCCTTCCTTCCACGTGGATGTGTCACGTTTCAGATAAAAAAAAATTAAAACTACGTGAAAATCAGTCATAACAAGGAATTCAATGGAAAAAAAATAACTAAAAAAAGTTTGTGCATGCGTGTGTACGTGTGTGTATGTATGTCTGTGCGCGCGCGCGCGCGCGCGCGCGTGTGTGTGTGTGTGTGTGTGTGTGTGTGTGTGTGCTCACAGATTCATTCTGATTGTGAACTCAGACTGGAGCACTGCAAAACAAATGAAATACAAGGGAAGTAACTATACGGATATTGTTAATGTACACTTTGAAGAGTTACTCCCCTTAGATTGGAAGGCGGTAGTTCATTCACTGAAGTCCACTCAAGGTCTAGTGGAGGGGTAGAAAATTTGATTCGAACCAGCGCGCTCAGATTCTCGCGCTTCCAAATCGGACGCGTTACCTTTAGGCCATCACTCCACGCCATCACAACATGCAGGGAACAGAAAAAATTGCCGCCGCTGATGATCGCCAAATTCAACAAACCCCATAAACCACCCTTTCTTTCAAGGTCGGGCGCAACGTATCCATTTATCTTAAGTGCGCACAGGACAGGCAAACTGAATCAACAACAAAGAAAATGGAGAAAGAAAAATTGAAAGCAAAACATTTCCACGCTAACCATTATCCCTAACACCCCCCCCCCCCCCACCCCCCCCCCAGCCCCCCCCCCCCTCCTCTACCTCTCCACCCCCTTCCCTCGAAAGAAAAGAAAAATCGAAATATTCATTTTTTTACTTAACTTTTTTTTCTTTCTTTCTTTTTTTTTTTTCTTTTTTCTCAAACCCCACAGTTGTTTCAGTTCGTTCGACTGAAGTAAATAAAACACACTGTACCCCGCTGACCATAATCCGGGAGACTATGTGCTGCTCTTCAGATCTGCATACCTGTCAACACACACCCCTTGTACAGAACAGGAGGAACGACATGTGGGTAAACACATATGACAGGGTTGGGGGAAAGACGGATCAAGCCCTTGAGACAACAGTTCTACCACCCGTTCCTTCCCACCGGTTTGGTCGTTTATAGTGGAGCGGTGGTGGCCTTGTGGATAACACGGTGCACACCCGACCAGAAAGCGAGGGTCCTGAGTTCGATTCCACCGAGATTTTGAATGGTGGGGTGGAAGCTAGGGGTTTTTTGTTTGTTTGTTTTTTGTGTTTTTTTGTTGTTGTTTTTTGTTTTGTTTTTTGTTGCTGGTTTTTTTTGGGGGGTTGTTGGTTTGTTTTTTGTTTTTTTGTTGTTGGTTTTGTTGTTTTGTTGTTGTTGTTGTTGTTTTTTGGTGGGGGTTGTTTGTTGTTGTTTTTTTGGGGGAGGGTTGTTGTTGTTGTTGTTGTTGTTTTGTTGTTGTATTTGTATTTCTCTTTTTTTATCACAACAGATTTCTCTGTGTGAAATTCGGAATGCTCTCCCAAGAGAGAGCGCGTCGCTATACTACAGCGCCACTGACCCATTTTTTGGTGTTTTTTCCTGCGTGCAGTTTTATTTGTTTTTCTATCGAAGTGG
>NC_134896.1:47899283-47904283 GCF_041734735.1 Babylonia areolata
CCTCAACACACGTCAGTTGTCTGTATTGTTTGGTTGTTTGTTTTCTTTCTCCGAGAAGCAACAAAGAACACGCTGCTGGCGTCCTTGACAGACAGTAAAAAAAAATTAATAATAAAATAACTCCTCACTTTTCTTGTGTGATTGTTATCTCAGTTGACTTACCGTCACACACTGGGGATATGTCTGTACAGAGAGATCATCTCCTAGTCTCACGGTTCGTGGGTTCAGTCCTACCTCAGTTGATTGAGCAGGGTGATACACGTATATGTATATGTATCACCAATGATAATTTCGTTCCAAGATCCAAGAGGCTGACATCGCCAAACTGTTATCTGAAAGCAGATGATTATAAGTTATATTGTGAAAACGCGGATTATGTGGAGAAGAGAGATTAGAAGGCCTCTGTGTGGGGGGTGAGGGGTGGGAGTGAGAGAGAGAGAGGGTGGGGGGAGAGAGGCAGAGACAGACAGACAGACAGAGAGTGGGGGGAGGTAGACAGAAACAGAGATACATAGAGATTCACAGAAAGAGAGAGACAGGTTGAATGAGGAGACAGAGACAAAGACAAACACAGAGACAGAGACAGACACAAAGAGAGAGTGGGAGGGAAGAGATAAAAAGAGACAGACAGACGGAGCAGAGATGTTAATAAGCACAACTTCAAAATTAGAGAGAGAGAAAGTGTGTGTGTGTGCGTGTGTGTGTGTGTGTGTGTGTGTGTGTGTGTGAGGGAGAGAGGGAGAGAGAGAAATGAGAAAAGGGAGGAAAGGGGAGTTACTCCCAAATCACGGCTTTGCTCTCGTCAATCTGGCGACTGCCCTATTTGCACAGCAGCATGATTTATTGCAATCACCATTATCGTGGTCATTGACATCCTGGTGTCTTACCCCTTCCTTGACATACCTAATTTATCACACGACACAGCCAAACATCGTAAAACGCGCTGCTCAACACGTTCCCATAGCTAAGGTACATCCTGCATAACCTTCCCACCTTCTGGTGTCAACAGATGCTTGAATTTGTAGTTTGGTTGATAGACGTGATTTATTTGGAGAGATGTGGAGGTAGGGGTTTGGGGTGGTGTGGGGTGGGGTGAGCATGGAGGGTTGCTTACCTTCGTGCGTGTGTCTGTGTGTGTGTGTGTGTGTGTGTGTGTGTGTGTGTGTGTGTGTGGTTCTTTAATGTAACATTTCATTTTGAGTGGTGCTAGACTGCGTGTGTGCGTGCGCGCGTGCGTGTGTGTGTGTGTGTGTGTGTGTTCGTGTGTGTGTATGTGTGTGTGTGTGTTTTCGCACCTACTAATAAAAAAATATATAATGTAATTTCGCAGTCATAATGCATATCCTTTGCTTTATTAGATAATGTTCTGAATAACGACAATATAATACTAGTACTAATAATGATAACAGCAAAATGACCCATGAGCACAGGTTGGTTAGTCTGCATACCATACACAAGCTCCAAGTATGTTGTGAAAAGATAACACACAAGCCGCACCCTTCGAACAATAGCCCGACACAGACTTATAACTGAAGTGAATTTCCGTGCCAGCTTGTGCTTAAAACTCACCAGGATATAGACACTGGATACACAAAACCCTGGTTCATTCTGCGTTAGAGTAAACTGCATGTATAGTTTGCACTATAAAGAGATTGAACAAACAGACCGAGAACATGTAGTTCAAGGAGAGTTTTCAGCACATAATGTTTTCAGTGACCTGCTAATACATTGATATCTATAAAGAAAAGAGTAATATATATCACTGAGGCCGACACCGTGTTGGTCCCACAAATGAATAGTCACGAAAACCCTTCTAATGTACACCGCACATTTCAAGATTAATCATCATTATCACCATCATCAGCAGTACTAGTAGTAGTAGTAGTAGTAGTAGTAGTAGTAGTAGTAATAGTGGTAGTTTTATATTGCTGGGATGCGGTATTTATACGCTTCGTTGACTGTAGGTCAACCAAAAAAAAATTGTCATACAGGTTCTAGAGCTTTGTACAACTTGTCGTAAAATGAAGGTCGAATGTACGACACCAGACCAAATCAACCATATACAGATTTCCGAAATCTTCAGTTACGTAGTCGAAGGAATTTCATGGGGAGACTGTTGTTGGAGGGGCGTGGTGGCGGTCTCCACTCTGGGAAGGACGCTCACTCAGTCTGGCTCCGCGACTAAGCCATTATTGTCGTTAGTAGGGGGCTTAGTAGGTGGTGTCCTAAGTACGTTGAATCAGAACAGCCACCACTGAGCACCACCGAAGTGACTCAGCAGCAGTGCAGGGTCTCCTCTGGTGTGTGGCCTCCTGGCGACCTAACATCGATGGTTCCCTGCCGACTGCCGACGGTGGAACTGTGACGGACGAACCCGGGTGTGGCCGTGTAGGAGGTAATCTAAATGAGCGGCGTGGGAGTAATGCTACTGAAATGGGGCAGATGATGGGGCAGCACAAAAAAAGTCCATCAAGAGACTAGGAAAAGCTACACATTGGTGGAAAGCTACACATTGGTGGAACAGAAGACCCAGTCCTTTTATTCTTCGTGTGGACATTAAAAAATTCTCGAAGACTCCAGAGATCCATACGTTGGAAGTGTGAAAATGTCAATGTGATAATTTTTTACAACAAACACTGGAAGATGTATGGACTGTCCTTCGACACATGCAGGGGCTAGAAGTTCATGAATATAATCATGTTGGTGAAGGAATACTCAAGCCTATCTATATATATTTAGAATAGATAGAATAGAATATGTCTTTATTGCCAGGTGTACCGGGGTCACAAAGAATATTGTGGGGGCTGGGGGGGATAGTACATAACAAGGTACGAACATAGATCGAAAAGCACACACACACACACACACACACACACACACACACACACACACACACACACACACACACACACACACACACACACACACACACACACACACACACACACACACACACACACACACACTATTTACATGTACTATTTGGAAATATACCTTGGAGACTCCGAAAATTCTTAGAAGGAAATTTTGTCCAGTATTTGGATAGATTATAGGTAGAAGGGATCTGGATCTTTTTTTAAACAGACCTACGCTAAGAAATAATAAAGGTACTTGGAAAGACAACACAGCGTGTGTTATCACTGATATTGAAAGGACGTTAATAAAGAAAAGAAAAGAAAACATGGACACACACACACACACACACACACACACACACACACACACACACACACACACACACACACACACACACACACACACACACACACACACACAACCCTAAAGAAAAATGCAAGAACAATTTACAGTCGAATGCACAAAGCGCTACAGCCGGATGAACACTAAAACCTTAAGAACAACACTTTCACCACATCTCGATCGAATCTCATCGGCGAAACCCACACGATATGACAAAAGAACCAGAAAATCCTCTTCCACAAGACAGCACTGTTGGACAGACAGACAGACAGACAGACTGACAGCAGAGTAAAGTGACGAGACGTGTACACTGATCCAACATAGGGAGCCAGGCCTTGTCAGTTGCCTCACTGCACACAACCACTTTCATTTGCTGTCCAGTCTGCGACGGCCATACGTTTATTATACCACTGACATCGAATGCTGTGGTGTTTTATCAAAGCTCTTGACAGAAAGTGAATTGGTGGGCTAAAGAGGGAGTGAAATGCTTGAGAGACAGAGAGAGGGACACAGAGAGAGAGAGAGAAGAAGAAGGGAGAGAGAGACAGAGAGAGAGAGAGGAAATGTATGTGTGCGTTTGTGTATGTGTGTATGAATGTGTGTGTGTGTGTGTGTGTGTGTGTGTGTGTGGCCTGTGTGTCTGTGGGTCTGTATGTGTGAATAGAATAGAATAGAATGGAATAAAATTAATCTTATTATAATGAAACATTAAGGCCTATGACACAAATACATATTTTTAATTGATTAATGAGTTGAACTCATTAATTGGGACAGCATTCATAAACAAATTGTCCCAACTTTGTTTGTATATATCTGTTAGCGTTGACCAGCAGGAAATATTACCTGTCTTATCAGAATTTTTTTTTATGGGAGGAGGAGGGGTTGCGGGGGGCAGGGGCGGTGGGGGGGGGGGTCCATCCTCCTATATTTCTCAGAAAGAAAGAATGAAGGCAAGAAAGAAAGAACGAAAGAATAGAAAGAAAGAATAGAAAGAAAGAAAAGAAAGACAGAACGAAAGAAAAGAAAGAATAGAAAGAACGAAAGAAAGAAAGAATAGAAAGAACGAAAGAAAAGAAAGAATAGAAAGAACGAAAGAAAGAAAGAAAGAAAGAAAAGAAAAGAAAGAAAACACGAAGCATGACGACAAGAAACGACAAGAAAAAAGAAAGAAAGAAAGAGAAAACAAAAAAAAAAAGATAATGGATTAACGTTTAAGGATGAACGAACAAAACAACACGAGTTGAGTGAACACTAAAACCCTAACAACAACATTTTCACCATGTCTTAGATCGTTTGTCCAAACTCCCCCACATGACGAAAGCACCAGCAACTACCCTAACACCACACTGACACTGTTGAACGAACAGGCCTACATACATACATACATGAATCAAGTGACAAGGTGTGTACATTGATCAAACACAGAAAACCCCGGCCTGTTCCGACAGCTGCTAATAAAACAAGTTGGTCAGATCGAGCGCCTTGATGATAACACACAGGTTATGTGTTCGACGCCCAGTGTGGGCTCGCTATACACTAAAGACCTGCTGACCACCACAGCGTTTGATTTATGCATTGATCAAACATCTGTCAACTCTCCTCCCTCCCATGGATCAACCCACACCCCGCTATGTCGTTCTGTTGAAACTGGAACTGACTACAGAAGAAGAAGAAGAAGAAGGAGAAGAAGAAGGAGAAGAAGAAGAAGATGATGATATGGTGATGGTGATGATGATGGTGATGGTGATGATGATGATGAAAAAAAAAGAAATATGACCAAAAAACAAAACAAAAAGAGAGAG
>NC_134896.1:47919283-47951783 GCF_041734735.1 Babylonia areolata
CGCTCTCCCTGGGGAGAGCAGCCCGAATTTCACACAGAGAAATCTGCTGTGATAAAAAGAAGTACAATTACAATTACCCCCACCCCATCGCACTTCACTTAGGACTGGGAAAGGCACTTCACTCCGTCTTCCCACACTCCACCCAGGTGTGACTGATTACCTGACTTCGATGGGGATGGTTTAAAAGAGGTCGAACAAGAGGACTGAGTCACGATTTCTTGATGAAGCCGAACCCTGGAGTGTGACCTGACTGCCCCTGTGGCAGTAAAAAGGCATGGGACCTTTAACCCACTCAGTACGACCAGTACTCTCTTCTCCTCTACACAGACCCCTCGGATGTCCAGTGGGTGTCTCAATGACCCAACCTTTAGCTTCCGTCGTCAGAATTGTGGTATTCTTTGTCAACATTCACGTCTGCAGTATAAGAGCCTTCCGCTTGCAATATTTTGATGGTGGTAATTGGGGTGAAACGCTGTTAACGTCGTCTCTTTCGCCGTTCGTATGGAGAGAGTTAACGTTTGTTTGTTTTTTGTTCGGGTTTTGTGTGTGTGTGTGTGTGTGTTTATTTTTTGGGGTTTTTTGTTTTTGTTTTGTTTTGTTTTGTGTGTGTGTGTGTGTTTTTTTATAGTCAATTGTGAACTTCGTCGCATCAACTCTATCCGTTAGTACCCTTTCTGTTGACACTACTAAAACTCTTATTTCTGCTTTTGTGCTGTCACGAATTGACTTCCTTATTCTCTAACACCGCCCATGTCAACTCACTTTGGATGTATGTAGAGTGTGAGTGGGAGGGTGGGAGTGGGGGGGGGGGGTTGGGAGGGGGGGGGGCGTTGAGAAAGAGTGGACATGAATGTTTTATGAAACTTGTAATATTTTTCTTTAATGTAAAGCGCTGAGCTCTTGGAGAGAAAGGACGCTATATAAATGTACATTATTATTATAATTATTATTATTATTATTATTGTTAATATTACATGAAGTATTGGTTCATGAGTGCAGAAGTAGGTATGTGTGAGGTATGTGTGGATTCTCACTGACCAAATGACTTGCACAACAAGATTCAAACACACAGACAAAAGAACGAGAAGAAAAAAAAACAACTTTCAGTTTCAACGTATCAAAGCGTGCAGACTGGTTCATATACGCAACACCACATCTTGCTGTTAAGAAAAGAAAGAAAGAGCGAAAAAAAAGGGGGGGAAAAGAAGATTATACAACAATTGAACAACATCGACTAGTATTACTTTTGACAAATCGAACAAGATAATAAACACGTGTTAAGACTGTACTGGTTAAGAGAGATAAGTTATCGATGAGTGTCGTATCCGGACACGAAAAATGTGGCACCTTAATTGCCTTGGCGCTAATAATTATTGTGAGCAGTCAGTTGCATCCACCCGTAAACTGAACAAGTTAACTGCGGGTACAGCTATAGGCTATAGGCTGGTGCTAACACTCACAGCACAGTCTAGTGATCTCGGGAGTGGTTCTGTGTGTTTGGCTGGAGCTCAGTATCTGTATCAGTATCAGTATTAGTATCAGTAGCTCATGGAGGCGTCACTGCGTTCGGTCAAATCCATATACGCTACACCACATCTGCCAAGCAGATGCCTGACCAGCAGCGTAACCCAACGCACTTAGTCAGGCCTTGAGAAAAACAACAACAACAAAACAATAATAATAATAATAATAATAATAATAATAATAACAACAACAATAATAATAATAATAATAATAATAATAATAATGTGGCGAAGTGGTTAGCGTCGCGGACTGACGGCTGGAAGGACGCGGGTTCGAATCCCAGCGGAGGTGGGTTTTTCGGCCCGTGGCCGGCTCCTACTCAGAGTTGAGTGTGCTGTGAGCTTAAATGGGGAGACTGGGACCACACAGTCGAGTGTCATCCACTTCAAGGATGCGTCTTTGGGTGTGTTGCTCAAATTACAAGACCAACACTGCAAGTGTCTGTATCTCTCGGGCCTGGTTAACGCCGGGATATCATTATGACAGGAAGCGTAGAGTACAGCCTTGTCACGCAGTCCCAAACCAAAATGGACCTTCATAGCAACATCGTCATCATCATCATCGTCCTCCTCCTCCTCCTTCATCGTCATCAATATAAACAAAATAGTCTCAAAGTCTGTGGCCTTTCATGCCCTGCTCTCATGGTGACCTTAGTTTCGATGCCCCTCCACTTCCGTGCTTGGGGTGAGTCCTGTCAATGTCGTCGGTGTCGGCAGATTCATGGAGGGCTGTTGTTTGAGGGACGTGGTGGCGGTCTCCACTCTGGGGGGGACGCTCACTCAGTCTGGCTCCGCGACTAAGCCATTATTGTCGTTAGTAGGGGGCTTAGTAGGTGGTGTCCTAAGTACGTTAAAACAGAACAGGCACCACTGAACACCACCGAAGTGACTCAGTAGCAGTGCAGGGTCTCCTCTGGTGTGTGGTCTCCTGGCGACCTAACATCGACGGTTCCCTGTGGACTGCCGACGCTGGAACTACGACAGACGAACCCGGGTGTGGCCGTGTTTGGGGGAATCTAAATGAGCGGCGTGGGAGTAATGCCACTGAAACGGTGCAGATGATGGGACAGCAAAAAAATAAAAAATAAAAAAAAATAATAATAATGGAGCTCAGGCCATGATCAGTGATTTGGGTTCATGCGAAATCAGCTGGCATCTCTCTCTCTCTCTCTCTCTCTCTCTCTCTCTCTCTCGTAAAAAGACGTAGTTTCGTGATTAGTTAAACAGAACAGAGCTTTGTTTGAGCATACATATAAGCAAGATTATAAGTATCCTTATGTAAATCTATTCATATAAAAATATGCAATCACCCCTTCAAACGGGGCCATGGCCTTGTTGAATTAACTTTCGTTTCGTTTCCTCTCTCTCTCTCTCCCTCTCTCTCTCTCTCCCTCTCTCTCTCTCTCTCTCTCTCTCTCTCTCAGTATATATTGTGTAGCGTGTAGCGTATATGGATCAGTCCGCACCCTTTGACATTTCCTTGAAGCTGAAACTGGCTGAAGCTGTTGGACTGAAGCTGCTGTGATTTGCCAGGTTTTAAATGAAGTAGAAGCAGCGCTGCAGCAGCAGTAGTAGTAGTCGTAGTAGTAGCAGTAGCAGCAGCAGTGCTGAATAGTAGTAGGAATAGTACTAGTAGCAGCAGCAGCAGCAGCAGTAGTAGTGGAAGAAGTTAACGATAATGATGGAGTCTCCCGTCGGACCGACGGATGAGTAGGCAGGCAGGCTTATTTGTCGGCGTGTGTCCTCATATGGGAGAAGAGGCCAATTCTAGATGCGCAGCACTTCCCACAGGTGTTGCAAGGGAAAACGTCTCCAGAAGTTGAGCCCTGCTTCCTTCGCTCACGCTTCTCCTTAATGGCCAGCGTTTCAAACCTCTTTATACCACCAGAGCACAGCGTCCTCCAGCAAGAGCGGTCAAGGGCATCAGTTTCCCAGGAAGCGATGTCTACGTCACAGGCTTTGAGGTTTGTCTTCAAGGTGTCCTTCCAAGTTCACGGTGACCTTCCTTCAGCTGGCCATACAGTAGTATCTTCGGGATCCTGCTGTCTGTCATGTGTCTGTTGTCCGCATGACAGTGGAAGAAGATAGAGAATAACATATTGCAGTGCGATACAAATAGATTAGATCAGGTCTGATCAGGTTATCAGGACAGGTTTTGGTAGGTTATGTTATATCCCGTCCATTCCGTTAAAGGTAATCAAGATGGGTAAGTCAAAGTTAGGTTAGGGCTGGGTAGTAGGTTACGCTAGGTCTCTGACGTACCTAGTTCGGCGAAGACAATGTTACTTAGGTTAGGCCAAAATAAAGTTCGCAGATACAATTTTCGAATGAACATCTCGAGCAGGCAGCCAGGTTGGTACATTTGCATATGAATTATGGGCGATTTTTGAAACATTAGATCAAATCCATTGGTCCATCGGACCTTCAGCATAAGACCTTTCACAAACAAAGGTCGCTTAACCTAATTCTGTGCTGTGCTCCTCTGTCCAAGAAAGCCAAAGATCAAGAGGACACAAGCATGGACGGTACCGAACTCTGTTAAGTGCCATTTGTCTTTTCACTAGTCACTCCTTTCATGTACAGCATGTATACTGTCCCCCTCACCCCCCTCCCCGGCCCCCGCTGCCATCCCCCCCCCCCCCCCATCAATATTGTTGGTGTTGCTTAGTGAGTGGGCCACTTTTGTAGTTTGTGTGTGTGTGTGTGTGTGTGTGTGTGCGTCTGTGTCTGTGTGTCTGTCTGCCTGCCTGCCTCTGTGTGTGTGTGTGTGTGTGTGTCTGCGTCTGTGTCTGTCTGTCTGTCTGTCTGTCTGCCTCTCTGTGTGTGTGTGTGGGTGGGTGGGTATGAGTGTTGGGGAGGGGAGAGGATCGGGTGGGGAGAGTGAGAGTGAGAGGCAGACAGACAGACAGACATCGTTGGGAATTCAGTGTCACAAATAATGTTACTTGCTAAACCAAAACCAAAAAGGTTTACAGCTCATTAGAAGAGGTTTTGTACTTTAAACATTAATTTCCTCGGATTTACCATAAATAAAACTGACTTTGCTCTAATCTTGAGTGGAGTGTTGGCCTAGAGGTATTGCGTCCCCCTAGGAAGCGATATAATCTGAGCGCACTGGTTCGAATCACACCAGCAGTCGCCAGTATTTTCTCCCCCTTCACTATATAGACCTTGAGTGGTGATCTGGACGCTAGTCATTCGGGTGAGACGATAAACCGAGGTCCTGTGTGCAGCATGCATTAAGCGCACGTAAAAGAACCCACGGCAACAAAAGGGTTGTACCTGACAAAAATTTTGTGGAAAAATCCACTTGGCTAGGAAAACAAATAAAACTGCAGGCAGAAAAAAATACCCCCAAAAATGGGTGGCGCTGTCAGTGTAGCGACGCACTCTCCTTGAGGGAGAGCAGCCCGAATTTCACACAGAGAGAAATCTGTTGTGACAAAAAGAGTAATGCAGATACAAAAGCTGAGGACAAAATGCGATCAAGTTCAAGGATGGTTTGTCATAGTTCTCACTGACCTGCTTACCTGGGGGTCTCTAAAGGACAAAGCGTCAGATAACCTAATTCTATGTTTTACCTGGGAGTTTCACGCTTGACCTCACCCCGCCCCCCCCCCCCCCCCCCCAACCCTCCCCCCTCACACACACCCCTTTCGCCCCCCTGTCCCCTCTTCCACCTCTATGCTCTTCTTACACGGCAGTTACAAAACTTCACGTGGAAAAGTATGATTTTCTTTCTTCTTTTTATTTTTATTTTATTTTATTATTTATTTTATTTTATTTTTTTCCAGATCAGGTTCGTAAAAGAAAGAAGAGGTAGGAAAGAAAGAAAGAAAGAATAGACAGAAAGAAGGTACAGGAAAGAAATAGAAGGGCAAAACTGAAAAAGGGGTCACCTATATAATTATCGACCGAATTGTGAAGAGGGCAGAAAAGGATAGAGATGCAACACATCCGAAACAAACAAAAAAAAAGAAGAAAAGAAAAGAAAAAAATATAAATGTTATATATATATATATATATATATGTGTGTGTGTGTGTGTGTGTGTGACCACGGTATGTGTGTGTGTGTGTGTGTGTGTGTAAAGGGCGTGGTAAGGGAGGCGTGATGCAGATGCCTGACCTGTGCATATCTTTTCAGGTGATGAAGTGATTAATTTTGTGTCTTATCAGGTCGAAAAGAAGCAAAGAAGAAGAAAAGAAGTAAGGCTAATAATGCAGCAGGAAGAAAGGAAACAAATAAACTTAAACAACTAACAAGCCACAACAAAAAATAATAAAACAAATAAATTGAAAACCACTGGTGTGTAAAACCGATTCTCATGGGAATTAAACGCGCTCAGATTACTTGCTGGCAATGACCGTAGTTATGTCCCTTATGCTAAATAATTTTTAGAAATAAATAAAAATTAAGATTAAAAAAAGATGAATAAGAAGATTTTTTTAAAGTTAAATTCAAAGAAAAATATTATCTGACAAGACAAAGGAGCTTGCGCAAGTGTAAAGAGCGAACAACGGGTATCTATTCTGACTGTACCATCACGGTAGGATTATCAGGCACGCGAGCATACCAGTGCAAATACATACACCCATATGCAGGCAGCACATACCAATGCGTACATAAATATGCATGCACACATGCATAGTTCACTTAAGTTTAGTTCCTGTTAACCCTGTTCCGACATGGAAGATATAAACTGAAACCTGAACACATATAAACTATGTTACTATACAACTAAAAAAAGATTTTCAAAATCATATAACATTTATAGTGACCTTAAGACATAACATAAACCATGAGGAGAAAGTGTAAAAACTGTGGAGTGTAAAACAACTGACGTTTGATGAGAAGTTTTCAACTTTTCAAACCATAGGTTTGTCTACAGGAGCTGTGTTAATTTGCAAATTTTCTTCTTATCAAAGGTGAGGTTTGTCTCACAACCTACAGTTTTTGCAGACTTTATCCTTTTATGAGTTTAATAGACTCAGCTGTCACATCTTCTTTTGTCACCCTAAAATTATGTACATCTGTCTCTTCAAACTGAGACTTAATGGCCAAAGTAACTTTTTTTTCTTTTTTTTTTTTTTTTTTTTTTTTTCTTTTTTTAAGTTAATCAGATTAAACAGACTTTTTCTAATACAAGGGGGAAAAAAAAGTGTAATAAACAGATAAAAATGTTTACACAAATCACAGACTGCACCAAAATAAGTTTCCACAGAATGAACTTATCCTGTGAATCAATTCATTACTTCATCATTCTAAAACATGAAATTGTCTGAGGAGAATACACATAATTATTGTGTTTTATTCTCTGTTGGGTTTTGCTTCTTCTTCTTGTATTGTTTTTTGAGGCAATGGAGTGGAATGTGTGAAGTTTAGGCTTTGGGTTTTGCTTCTTGCATTGTTTTTGTGGCAACAGATTTGTGTGTGTGAAGACTGGCAATTGGGTGGTGTTTTTTGTTTGTTTTTTTTGGGGGGGGGTGTTGTTTTGTTTTTGTTTTTTTGTAGGTTTTTTTTGTTTTTTTGTGTGTGGCAACAGATTAGTCTGTGTGATGTTTGGGCTTTGGGTTTTGCTTCTTCTTCTTGCATTGTTTTTGTGGCAACAGATTTCTGTGTGTGAAGTTTGGCAATTGGGCTGTGGGTTTTGCTGTTTCTTCTTCTTGTATCATTTGTGTGGCAATAGATTTCTATGTGTGATGTTTGGCAATTGGGCTCTGGGTTTTGCAGCTTTTTCTTGCATTGTTTTTGTAGCAACAAATTTCTGTGTGAAGATTGGCAATAGGACTCTGGGTTTTGCTGCTTCTGGTATTTCTGTGGGCAGATTGGCAATTGGGCTTTGGGTTTTGCTTCTTCTTGTATCATTTGTGTGACAACAGAATTCTCTGTGTGAAGATTGGCAATTGGGCTTTGGGTTTTGCTTCTTCTTGTATCATTTGTGTGACAACAGAATTCTCTGTGTGAAGATTGGCAATTGGGCTTTGGGTTTTGCTTCTTCTTGTATCATTTGTGTGGCAACATAATCCTGTGTGTGAAGACTGGCAATTGGGCTTTGGGTTTTGCTTTCTTTTTCTTGCATTGTTTTTGTGGCAACAGCTTTCTGTGTGAAGTTTGGCAAATGGGCTGTGGCTTTTTTTTCTTTTTCTTTTTTTTCTTTTTCTTTTTTTTTTTGTGGCAGCAGATCAGTCTGTGTGATGTTTGGGCTGTGGGTTTTGTTTCTTCATCTTCTCGTATTGTTTTTGTGGCAACATATTTCTCTGTAGTTAACTTCAGGCTGCTCTTCCCAGGGAGAGCCTATCAACACAGTGCAGAACCACCTTTTTTTGTATGTCTGCAAGAGTAGTTGTTTTACTTCCAAAACGATTTTTTTCTTCCAAATTTTGCCAGGGAGAACCATTTTGTAGCCATGGGTTCTTTTACATGCCATATGTCCATGCTACAAATGGGACATTGGTTTATCATCTCATCTTAAAAGACTAGCACCTTCACTAGCACCTTGACTATCACTGAAGTTCTCATGGAGGGCATCAGTAAAAAATTCTGATCCTGTGGAATTTGAACCTGTGGACACACATTTCCAAGCAAAATTTTACCACTAGGCCATCACTCCAATATACAATACACCCTCTGTTTTTCTGTGTGGATTTAACTCAATTTAAAAAAAAGAAAATAACAAGTAATATTACAAATACAAAAATTACACACACAAAAAAAAGTGAAAAAATACAGGCCCGAACATTAACCTGGCCTTTTCAGAATTTGTGGGCGAGTGGGAACCAAGAGCAGACACATTCACACAGGACCAGGACGCAACTTTATATTTTATTCTTTTGAGAAAAAAAATGTCCATAGAGATGACAAACAAGTACAACTGAAATATTTGTAATCACAATGCATGACATCTTTTATACCATAATTTTTTTTTTTTTTAAACAGAAAAGGAAGAAGAAACATTCAGTGACAAGTGACTACCATATTTTCCATGTTATAAAGCCCATGTAAATTGAAGCCACAAGCATCCATTTCTAAAGTTTTATTGTATTTGTGTAATTGTTTAATTTATTCATTATAATTATTTATCTAATCAAATTGCCTATCAGCTTGTTTACTTCAATGTTTTCAGCTACACGAATCAAAGACTGGCAAGTAAGTAGTTATTTTCAAATGCTACAGTATCAGTATCAGTAGCTCAAGGAGGCATTACTGCATTCTGACAAATCCATATACGCTACATCACATCTGCCATGCAGATGCCTGACCAGCAGCATAACCCAACGCGCTCAGTCAGGCCTTGAGAAAAAAAAATGCTACAATACCATACAAATTTAAGGAAGAATCTGCTTTGCAAACTGATACATCAATGTTATCTTAATCATATTATTCTGCTCAAATTATTGTATGATGAATGGGACAATCAAAATAAAACAAACCCCAATATCAAAAATGGTGTATCTGTTATCAGCTCATGTGTTTTATTTTCAATTACCTTGTTTTGACAGAACAGAAATCTGGGGAACAGGATTTTACATTCAACAGATACATTTTAGGCTTTTTTTTTTTTTTTTCTTTTTTTCCCCCTTTTGAACAGGAATGTTGTGAATAAGATTTTACAGCATTTTCATCTCTCACACAATCCACTCTGGGATCTTATCATCCAGGACATTATTAAAGAAGTAACCATTCATTTCTGAGCTTTTCGTAGTTCTTCCAAAGTAAAATTGGTGTATGTGCATACATTTCTGCGCACAAAAATTATTTTTTAGGTTACTTTTTTTTTTCAAAGAAAAATGTGTGCATATGGATAAATTTGTGTACATGTCTATAATCATGTGGTGACATTCAAGAACCTGTTTCTCAAGTAAAATATATGCACAAGCACGCACTTGCATGCTTGCCTGTATTTGTGCGGTTACATTCAAATGGTAGTTTCCAAAGTAAAATGTGTGCATAATCATGCATGCGTTTGTGTGGTTACACTCATGACGTATTTTGTGGGCCTATTCAATGCCTGGGCAAGTGTGTTAAGAATGATGAAATACAAAAATTGTACTTTAATTGCAGACTAAGTTTAGGGACAAAACAAAACTTGCTCTTTATGACCGAGACCTCAACAATAAAGGAGTTACCATGTACAGGGTACAATCAGGGTGATATATGTAGCACAGCTAATAGCAGAAACAGCAGAATGAGTAATCAAAGTTGTAGTGGGTACAGCAGTTTTCAGGGGGGGAAAAAATCCATTCTCTCTTTGTGCTTAACTGTTTGTTTTAACAGCATTCTCTTTATATTTTGCTGTTTGTGATTATGTATTTGCACACAACTTATTGCATGTCCTCAAAACTAATCTACCTCAAAATATTCACATGGTGAAAAATATATGCCTCTGGGGAATAAAAAAAAGTGTGACAAGCAGAGAGTATGTGTGCACTTTTGTATACATCTATACGAACTCTAACAGTATGTGCAGGGGTGTGTTCAGGCGCTTGGGTAAGTGTGTGTGTGTGTGTGTGTGTGTGTGTGTGTGTATCTGTGCTAGAATTGTTTCCAAAATTCAGGACATTAGCGGGAGTGTTGTATCTTAATCAATATTAGGCAAGTCATAAATGTAGTGTGACTGCCTTTTCAATGTCTGAGATGGCCCTTGTCGTCATCTGGACTTGATACAAGTCTCACAGATGATACACCCTGTGATCCTTGACACACAGCAGGCGAGATGCCAAAAATGAGTACAATATTATCATGTGACATTGATACAACCAGGTTATCTTAAAATCATTTTAATTTCACTTCTAGATCAGAAATTAAAAACACAAACAAAATGAAAACAACAAAAATGCACAGAAATAATTATAATAAAACAACCTAAAAACGAAAGCGAAGAAAGCAATGACAGTCAATCAGAAAGCTAGACATCAACACAGGTCAACAGAAAGCCACTGACACGAAGAGATTCAGGATGATTTTAATGAAATGGAACACACAAAAAAAATCACTTTTTTTCCCATATGACAGCCTCTACAGGTTATGTGTAAGTGGGTCTACATATTGTTTTCTTTTTTTCAATACAATAATCCATTTTATTGCTTCAAACAAATCCCTCTGCATGGAATCATGCACAACTATAAAAATCAAAATACAATGATGTCTGTGAGCACACTCTCTTCAGCTGTCTGCCCACCTTTCTCTCTCTCAATCACAAGCACTCAGTCACACTTACACTGTCACACTCCTCAGATGTCGTCCAAATCACAAGAACAAGGACTATGTCCTGGAATAATCGCAATTCTACTGGGGGGGAAAGAAATGTAAAATGAAATCCAAAAAGCTCTTACATCAACTGATGAATCAGAATGACAGACACATGAATGCTTCATAAAGCACATCAATTTCCTCTTGAAAGAACCCATCACAAATTTATCAAAAGCAAGAAAATATACACTTGACACCAATGGTTTTAACACCAAACTGGGGTGAAATGAAAACACCCTTTTTTTATCAACAGAATAAATTAATACAGACTATTTTCTTAACTTACATAAAAAAAAACTTGAACCATAGCATGTCACACAGTAATATCAATCTCTCTCTCTCACACTCTACAAAATGCAACAATGAGGAGACACTTTCACACTATGCCTCAGGGTAATGCATGTGGACACACTGTTGTTTGCTCAGAGACACCTGAAAATATCAACACTATGAAAGCAGAAGGTAAAGTTATAATTCTAAAATGTTGATCAGTAATGTTAAGCATTCCAAGATACACAAATCAACTGTGTGACTTTACAGCTTACACAAGAATATATATTAATGTTCGCTGTTAGAAGACCCCCCCAAAAAAAAATAATAATAATAAAAAAAATGTGCCTATTAGAGATTAACCCTTAAAGAAATAATTATGTGCCTGTTACAAATTAACCCTTTTACAACCTGAACATGAGGCAAGAGAACATTATTTCTCCCCAAAATCAGTTTCTCAAAAAAGGAAGTAACTTCATAACTGCTAGGGGAAATTAAGTTGACATCCAAATCACCTCAACCACAGATCAAAACATTAATTTCTGTTTCAGTAACAGAATCAGCAACCAATGACACTTTAATGGACAAAATATTTAAAATTTGATCACAGACAGAAGACAGTAATACAAAGAAGCAAACAACAGCGATTTTCAGGTAACAAACAATACTTTTTTCTTTTTTCTTTTCTTTTTTTCTCCTCAAATTCAGACCAGTTCACTTTTAAAATTCCAATGTAGCTGGATCAGTTTTTGCAGTTATATGTTATGTACTCCAGCTCATTTCAAACTTGGGGTTCAGAGTCTGTGTTAGCACAGTTCAAAGCACTGATTATAATGCACAGACATCTTCTACACACATGATACATCATGCATTCGGACTCTGTGAACTCCACAGTGATCACAATCACAGGTTCTGTCAGGCATGAAACTTAAAACAACAGTGAACATTATTTCCCTTCAAATCTAGGTCAGGTAAGTGATCGGCTTGACACCTGGCAGAACGCCATCAGTATACAGCTCCTCAGATGCCACAAGTTGACTTTGATACACTGCTGATCACAATGTCAACACCAAACTCTGCTGAACTGAGAAGCTGCTTTTCAGCTGTGAATAAACAAACTGATGGTCTGAGGTTTGTTTTGTTTGCTTTTTTATAAGAAAAAAGAAAAGAAAAGAAAGAAATGGACAATTCAATTCCTGGCCCCAAAGCAAATGATTTAAAACTACATAGTAAGATGGCAGCATATCTAACTTTAAGACAGAGCTAGAGAATCATGGAAACAGACACTAAAAGCAGCATGTAGCCCGAAAAGTAACATATTTGACATGGTCTGCATTGTACACTTAAGCCTCCAACCATTACCTCCAACAAACCAACAATCAACATTTTGTGATACCCCCTTCAACAAAGAGTGTAACAACAAGCACAACATTCTATCAAATTGCTCACATTTATAATACTTCCAAGTCAACATCAGTAGTCTAGACAAGTGCACAGATTCCCTTATGAGACATTTTGTAATTAAGCCAAAATGTCACTCAGGCAAAGAAAATAATGTTCTACTGCAACAAGCATCCAGCAAGTTTACTTTTGTTTTTTTTTCTTGTTTGTTTCTTTGAAAGTTTTCAACAGCCTTTTTTCAGGACATATTTTTTTTGTGTGATACTACTAAAATAATTTTCTTTCCTCAAAACGAAGCACTGTATTTTACAAAAGTTTCTTTTCTTGAGTCGGACAGTCTTTTGGAAACAAGTTTGCATGCCATTCTAAGATCATTGCCGATTCACATGAACATTTTCTACATCAATAAAAGCAGTACACGACTGCTGAAACATACTTATTTCATCATAAACATCATCACAACACACCACATATAAATATTTTCTTCTTTTTTTGAAGGGCACCATCTAAACATAAATTACCATGTATCAACCAAGTCAAATATAACAACAAAGCAAGACATTCTATTTCACACTCAGCACACTGTCTAAAAACGAAGTTTCCATCATTGAATGAATTAACAGTAAAAACACTGTTTAAAACATGAGCACCTGATATTCAAATTTCTATGGGTACCAGGGAAGCACAGTGCCAATATCCATACGGCCCAGGCTGTGCACATCCATGAGATGTACCGTAAAAATCGGGCTATTGAGCGCGTTGTTAAACTGCATCCACATAATTTTTAAAACATTGGGAACTGATTAAGGCATGAGCCGCAGTGGTTTATAAGCTGCTAATGTCCCGACACCTGATCATGGATTCATTCACTCCAAATTCATGGCCAGCAGCTCTGTTTTCCCTTTCAATGCCAATTCGATCGCCTTCAGTTTGAAAACTACATCATAAGCATTGCGTCATGTTTTCAGCATAATGGAAGCTGTCTGAGCAAGGGCGATCAACTGAATGTCTTAAGTGCATAAAGATATGTGTAAATTTGGAGGACAACATGTGAACAGTCAACACTAACACACTTTTACAGTGAATTTTGAATTCATGACCAGTCAAAACTTGTTTTGCAACCTCATGTGAATTTAAAAATAGACTGGAGACTGGCTGCAACACTTGCACTGACCTGAACGTGCCATCAGGAAAACCACATCAGAAAAATCCAATCTGCGTCATTATTTTAGCCGCAGGGGTCATAGTTGAGGGGAAAAGTTGTGCCCAACAGTCTGAATTTTATGGTACTTACTCCACTTTTGAAGACTGAGATGTGCGTATCTGATCATTTAGCCAACAACTACATGTGCTCAGCCGAGTAAATATCTCTGATTATCTTTTACCAATGTCAGAATCAAAAGTCTTGGCTTTGCATTGGTGAAATGTTCTTGTGGACACTTTGACCCATGATTCTGCAGAACCTCCGAACTAACAAACTGCAGCCAGAGAATCCCACAGGTCCACATTTACTGGAATAAACAGGGGCACTGGTTAGGTAAGTTATCTGTGCTGTGGGACATTGTACCCATCTCTGTTCACCTTTTTCTGGACACAAACATTTTGAAAAAGATGCCGAGATGATATCAAAGAACCTTCTAAGAGAATTGAATACAATGATGTAATAAAGACTTCTGCTCTTGCATGGCATGAGTGTACATTTTTGTTACATTTCTTTCTTTGATGGCTTAATTATGTATGCATTCATCTACATTGTTTGTCATATAACTGACTGATAATGAAAATGAAATTCAGTTACTTAAACAGGCAAAGATATCACCATTCATTATATCATGTCACATAAGGTTGTCAGCTGTTCAAAATTCAAGAGAACGATTTGGAAATCAATTGTCACAGCAACACGGTTTCTTCTTTTGCTCATGGTCAAATGAGGCATAGTTTTTATTCATCCTGTCTTGGAAAATATGGGTCTATAATTCAGCCACATATTCCCTATCTCTCTCTCATTTTTTCTTCTATTTTGTGTGTAAGCAGGGGAGCGGGGACTAATTTTGTACTACTCTCTCCCTTTCATACTGGTGTGCTTGTTTCAATACTGCTTGGCTTGACTTGACTATATTTTATTGTCACAGCATCAACATGCGTTGAATGGTCAATATCTGAGTCACTGAGTGACAACTACTTCACCCCTTTCAGGCACAACCAAGACACATCTGTTCATACTTCATGCTGGAAATCAACCACCCTCATCATCACAACTCAAGGCTACCATAACATCAAACAAATGGGGTCTGGTGGTAAACAGTAACCCCCCCAAAAAAAACAAACCAAAAAAAAACTCATAAGTTGTTGAAGAAAATAAGATTATTCACAATTTCTTAGTTACTCATTGCTCATCTGTTGCACGCAGCAAGTGATCTGGATGCTCGAACTGTGTTGAAAACAGCCAGCTATCCACAGACACCATTACCAGTGAGCAAATGACAGACATCGCTACAACAAAGCTAAAAAAAAACAAAAAAACATAGGGGACTATATTTTCCATCTCAGTTATCCGTAACAAAATATATACACCTTTAAACAACTGCAGTCCACACACAGTTTATCACACAGCTGATTCCCTGCAGTCCAGAGGCGCCCCCAAATCACATTTCCCATACTCCCTCACACTCCACCGGAACCCACTGCCCAAGCCCTCAGTCTATCTGGAGTAGTAGACACGGTAGTACAGCGTCTTGGACCGCCATAGTGAGTAGGAATTGTCGAACTTGAGCAGATAGACTCCACGTCCTGGGTAGACGTGGCTTCCGCAGTAGACCTCCTCGTGACTGTCACGGCGGTACACAGGGATGATCTCGTCAGTTGGGGGCTTGTCAACAGGAGCCTTGCCCCCTTTCTCCACATCCTCCCCTTTGTTGCTCTCTGGACAGTCATCAGGAAATGGGCACTCTTTTATATTTCTTTCTTCTTCTTCTTCTTTGTTCGTGGGCTGCAACTGCAATGTTCACTTATATGTACACGAGTGGGCTTTAACGTGTATGACCGTTTTTACCCCGCCATGTCGGCAGCAATACTCCATTTTCAAGGGTGTGCATGCTGGGTATGTTCTTGTTTCCAAAACCCACCGAACGCTGACATGGATTACAGGATCTTTAACGTGTGTATTTTATCTTCTGCGTGCATATACACTCAAAGGGGGTTCAGGCACAAACAGGTCTGCACATATGTTGACCTGGCAGATGGGAAGAATCTTCACCCAATCAGGCGCCGTTTCCAAGACTGAAAGTCCAACACTTTAACCACTCAGATATTGCACCCATTTTTCTTTCAATGTGCAGCATGTGTACGATCGAATTACAAAAATGATTTAACTGGTGATGAACGTCTCATTTTTTCTGAAAATTACTTGTGTCACTGACAATTCCTGGTCATATAGCGAGAGAAGCCAGTCATCCCATGTCCTATTGTTGTACAAAACAAAATTGGAAAGTGCAAATTATAAAACTGTTTTTATCTGTGTATAGGATCTGTATAAACAGTCAAGTATATATGCCTTCATTCCTAACGGAATATGCTGAAGTTGGCTGGTATACAATGTTATAAACTGAGTAAGACTGATTCCTGCAGAGAACACTGCTGACAGCAGTTTCACACACACACACACACACACACACACGCAAACGAACATACACAAACATACATGAACACACACACAAACATCTATCTACAAACCTTACTCTGCATAAGAAACAAATGTTCCCTAAAGTTTAAAAAAAAAACACACACATACTCGCACACATACACAGACTTTCAGTTCCATCCCTCCCTCACACTTACCAGCCTTCTCCTCCTCCTCCTCAAACTCCTCATCACTGGACTCACTGACGTGGACACTGACCGTGTTGCTGGGTGCTATTGTCCACTCAAAGTACACGCCAAACCCGATGTCGTAACTGTCTGTGGCAAACTCCCAGAACAGGCACGTCCCATCCTCATGGGTTGGCACTCGCACCTGGGGACATTGCGTTACAAGAGCTAATGAGCCATGGGCACATGCTGCTGGTGGAGGAATGGAAGGGGGAAGACAGGAAAGAGACAGGAAAGGAGACAAAGATTAAAAAAAAAAAAAAATTTAAAAAAAAGAAAAGTTTTTGGAAAGACCAAACCGTTAACAGAAAATAAGAGGAACGCAAATGGCAGGTGGTGTAAAATTCAGAACTGAGCTTACCAACAGCCCCAAAATATTTCAAAAACTGTACAAAAACAGATACCAAGTTAACTCCCTTGTATTCACATATATGACAGAGGTCTTCCTTGAGTTCCAGTGTGGCTGGAGTGAATGCAAAAGGGTTAAGTCTGCAATCCATTAAAAAAACCTGAAATGGGCTAAATCATGAACAGCATCACTCCAAAATAATATTTTACTGTCAGAAACTGAAGCATGAAAGTTCACCTACCCAGAGCTTGTGCCCAAAGTTTCTATTGGACACATTAGCCTTGAATCATTTCCACCATTTCATATCACAACTTATTCCACTGTCTGGGATTATTCATACTGTAAAGGCTTTAACTCACTCCTGTCCATGAATATCCAAGTTAGATGCACAGCAGCAAAACTACACAATCAGTAAACGTTGTTGTTTTTGTTTTGTTTTTGGGGGGGTTTTGTGTGTGTTTTTGGGGGTTTTTTTAGTTGTTGTTTTTTTTCTTTTTGATAATCTAAACACTCTGAACATTCAATAGCAACAAATCCACTGACTTGTACTGTTATGCGGCTGACCAAATTTTAAAGAACTGTTTCCCATTTTTCAACAAAAGACAACAAAATTATTGAAACAATCTTCTAAAATCACACTGCAAAGTACCTGTTTTTATATTAACTTTAAATCTTGATAATTTGTTAGTTTAAACTGAGAAGTCAAAAATCATTTTAAAATAGAAAACAACCGTGGAAAAGGGGAAGCAAATCTCGCCCACCACCCCCTTTGGTGAATGTTTTGAAAAAAGGAATTTTCTTAAAGATACAGGCCTACTGCTCCTGTTGTTTTAGGTTTGTATAGTAGATGATAATGTAAACATTTCTGGCCTCTGATGTATGTACATCTAGTTTCCCTTCTTTCCTAACAATGCTCTCTTTCTTCTTTGTCTAAATAGTTCTCCGAGGACAGGACTGTTAAGGTAGCCAAACATCACTTTCACAAGCACTGTCTGCCCCCTCCACTATCAATAAACGCTACATCTATAGTACAACATAGAATTTTGCAAAAGTCTAACCAATGCTGTTAAATCCCTGTTATTTCAACTGCAATGAAACTGATGGAAACAGATTCTCTACACTTTGCTGGATAAAATGAATTTCTATAGCTTTTATTTCTACATCGAGCAAGGTATGAATAATGAACCAAAAATAGAGATCTGAACAGAATGAAACAAGACTGTAAACATTAGTGAAAGGACTCAACATTCAAAGGAGTACACCTTAAAAAGGTTCAATAACTTTACAATACACCATACATAACATATATCAGGCTACTCAATTTTCAAAAAATACCATTTCTTAAAACGGAACCAACAATAAGAAAATATGATGAAAAAGCAAAACTGCACTCCACAGATAATACTGGTATCCAGCAGTAAACTGAAAAGAATGTGAGAATGTGCATGTCTGCACTGACTGTACTCATGAGTGTGAATGTCTGCAAGCATGTGTTGTCGATAATATTAAGTGTATGTGTAAGTGTGTGTGTGTGTGTGTGTGTGCGCGCGCGTGTGTGTATATGCGCGGGTGTATATGCATGTATGTGTGCATAAGTAACATCCACAGAAATGGAAACCAATGACAACCAACCCAGAACTAAGCAACAAGATTTGATTTGTTATGAAAATTGTGCCAACAGATTTGAACCTGATACATAGCATTTATAGGCAGACTGACTGGTGTATGGTCTAGACCAAAGCAGATTGTGGAATAAATCCAGAACACAAAAACCTCAACTGTCAACATGTACTAACTTGCATAAACACATACAGTCACACACACACACACACACATATATACACACAAATCAAAAACATCCTTACACTCACTGACAAAAACAATTACACATACACAAATACACACACAAACATCAAAATCAAAAGCATTCGTGAAAGATACTCACTGTCACAGTCTCCCCAGAGCCTATCTTTAACACAGAATCCTTATCTTTACGGAGCGAGTCCTTGAACTCTTTAAAGTCTTTTCGGGACCACATGGAGGCCGCCGCTATGGAAGGCAAGCCGTCTACAACACCATCCACAGAACAGACAGAAAGAAAAAAGCATCCAATGAATAACCATGACTCAAGCGATAACATCAAGTCACAAGCAGGAGGAGAAGGTAGAGTCCCTCTACCAAAGAAACATCAACCGATAAAATAAAACAGAAATACAGAAATAAACAGGTGGATGAAGACAAGACTGAAGCTGAAAGGTAAGCAGAACAAAGTTAACCATCAACAGGGCAGTAAAATGTGGCCAATTTGTGAACACAAAGTCTGGGGTAAGTTTGCCAACACATACAACTGAAGAAGCAACTTATTTTCATCTGATGTAAAGGAAAGAAGAATGCCGCAGTTTCACAAGCATGTTCATGCCAAATTTTCTCAGAAATATTCATAAATATCTTAAAGTCGTAATTCTATAAGCCTGTTCACGTCATATCTGCTATGTCTGGAAGCATGTTCGTGCCATATCTTCTTGTCAACAGCATGTTCATGCCATATTTTGTGTCTGTACAATCAACTGCAAGTACAACAAAAGCAGCCAATGTGCATAGAGGTCAGGGCAACAGTTCTTCATGCACAGAGAGTGCATCTTAAATTCCCCATGAAGTGGACATGTATCTTATGCAACATAGCCAATATCCTCCTGCACATCAGAGTGCACTCTCAACCTAACAGATCACAGATGTTTTTAATTATTCCCAACAAAAAAGTATGGATCTGAAAGCAAAAGAAACAAGAAGACTCATTAGAGTTAATCTGATTTCACTGTTGCTGAAAACTGCACTGGGCAACATAAACTGTATGCTGACTGCTGACTGATTGGCTCACTAACAATTCCAACAAATGTTGTTCTGGACAACCAAGCTGATATTTCATTCATGAATAAAACAATCAAAACTGCTCAAACTAAATTTGACAAGACCAGTTATATGACATGTGCTGATCTTTATTATCTTCTCTCATCTGAACAGTGCAATACACTTCTGAGAAAGTGTTCTTTAAATGAAATCTGCATTTGCTTACCTGAAATATAAATGTTCAAAAAAAAAAAAAACAAACAAAAAAAAAAAAAGGCAGATCAGGTAATTTATGTGAAATAAAGTATGCTGACTCTGTGTTTCTATAAATCTGAGTTTGAAAATATACATCTAATCATCACCTACCTTCTTTATTTTATCTAAAAACTTTCGCAATAGTTCTAACCATGACTATTGCTTTATCTTTTCATGCGCTCAACTACTTTAAACTAGAGTATCCATAATCAAACCTCTATAACAAAACCTGTTTAGTCATCTTTCAAATTAAACGCCTCTCTAAAATTCCAGTCAATAATCTTCCTCTTTCAGTCCTCACTTTCCCCAAACACTCCCTGTTCATAAATACCCTTCCTGACCCATATCTTACAAACATTCAGCATTTTCCTTCATCACACACACCCCTACACTTTGTGCTCACAGATAAGCTCTGCACAACAACGGCTAGCCGTTCACCACAGCACAAGGAAAAGACAACAAAGATCTCAACAACGCCAGTCAGCCCTGGGGAGGAGTGCAGTAGGCCAAGGCGGGGTGACGACCACAACACAGGAGCCCACACTCACCGTCGCAACCGCCAAGGAGGACACTGAAATTACATTTTCTTTGCATTTGCGCAGACCGTTTTTGAACTCCTTCACATCCTTACGTGTCCAAAGCGAGGCGGGCACGATTTCTGGCATGGGTGAGGCCGTGGCTGAAAGCATTCCACACAGTTAATACCATCACTTCACTTGACCTGGGATCAACGTCGCACAATCTGCACAAGGAAGAAAAAAATGAAGCGATGTTTCCCAGAGACAAGGATGGTTTCACTCCAACCCTGAAACTGGCTTCTTTTTTTTTTTTTTGCTTTTCCTCCAGCCTGAAGATACTACATGCTGACAGTGATAGGGTGTGTTCTTCAACACAGGAAGGACAGCTAAACTGTAATTTTCTGTGCAGAAAGCAAAGCAGGCATGCTTCTTGAACAAGTAAGCTAAACTGGTCATGAAGGAGTACAGGCTAAATTATCATATCAGAATAAAGGAATCAGTGGCACACGTCACAGAGGTTTTTAATCTCCTCCAGACGAAGCACTGGTTTGAAAAATCTGTAGAGAAATGAAAATGTGTAATTTATACTGAATGGCAAGTGTTTCATAGTGATATCTGTATGCATGAAATAAATTAAAGCAGTACTGTAACTACAGAACTTAGGTCATATTGTTATAATCTCCACTTATAATTTACAGCTCATCAACCAATGTAATTCATTTTGAATAAAACTATGCTTACAAATAGTATAATATCTGAAAAAGGTTATCACAATATATCATAATTCAAGTTTTTTTAAAAGTAAATAGAGATCATACAAGGTACAAGACCTAAAGTGATATTCAATTTATTCACTGCCCAACTCAGATCTAAATGTGTAAAATACTGCATAAGTAGTCAAGGTCCAGGTATCCCAAAGACCACTATATGAAAAAGAGAATAGTCCAACTGACAGTCCAAATTAAGATCCAACATTTCATAAAGTGGAAAGGTGGGTGGGTTATGGTATGCAGAAGACAGAACATTTTTCTTATTCACATTCATCTATCAGTTTCCGTCATATGTACTTGGCTGAGTTTATAATAATAATAATAATAATAATAATAATAATAGTATTTATAAAGCGCTGAATCTTGTCTTAAGATCTTGGCTAAAGATCAAATCATTCAAAACAACAAACACTACTCTTTCTGTGTGGGAAAACTGTAAGCCATGTTCCTAATAACTCAGTAAGGTAGATAACTTCTAAATTCACGCAACTAAGATGGAATGAGATGGTTTGCTCTTCATTTTTTACTCTCACTGCATTCATTTTGGATCGTCCACAGACTTACTTTCAGAATAACCTCTATTCAGCCAGTTTCTTCCCTTGACTTACTTTCAGAATAACCTCTATTCCGCCAGTTTCTTCCCTTTTCTTCTGGTGGGTGTTTTTTCCCCTCTGCAGGTAAAAGGACGGACTACTTTCCACAATCAGTCTGACTCAGTGTCCTGCTTTGTTCTTCCCCGCCCCCTCCCATTTCATCACCTTACATCAATACATAACAAATCCACTGAACCCCTCCTGCCCTTCTATTCCCACCTCTTTCCTCTGATTGTATTGTGTGTATGCATGTGCAGCTCTCTACAAGTATTAAAGTGAAAATCTCTCTTTCTCTCTCTCTCTCTCTCTTTCACACACACACACACACACACACACACACACACACAAAACCAGACATGAATTAATTCAATATAACAGGGTGAAATATAAAATAATTTAAAAAAAAAAAACAATCTAAACAAGCAACCTTGTCCCATCCCGCCACTCACCTTCCTCACCACTGTCCTTGTCACCTGCCCCATCAGATGAGCCCTTGTCCCCCACACCTGTGCCCACTCCGTTAGCCAAGGGGGCAGGGGGAGGGGCGTGGGAGGGGCTAGAGGTGGAACTTGATGTCACGGTGCTGCTGGTGTTGTTGCTGGCCGCCTGTGGATCTGGCTGCTGTTGTTGTTGTTGCTGCAGCTGTTCAAACTGCTGCTGCTGGTGCAGTATCTGCTGCTGGTACACCTGCTGCATGTACTGCTGGTAGTGCTGCTCCTGAAGGTGTTCTATCAACGCCTCTTGCTGCACACACACCACATACACAAATACATACACTGAGGTCATCAAGGTGAGAAACAGTCCAAAGTTTTTCATAAGAGGGGGTTTACAAATATCTCTGGGGAGAAAAAAGAAATGTATTCAGATTGACCATCTCCAAAAGGAGACATATTTGGAGGGAAATTAAGAACTTTCTTTGGACTGACCATCTCCACTGAGTGATAAGAAACTCTAGGGAGAGCTGGACAGCACAAGGTCTTCAGAGAAGAAGTCCCCCTCAGTCAAGTGTTTCGGCCCTTAACTCCTTGCACACTAAGGGGGCTGGGCTGCACACAGGTCATGACTCCAGGATGCCCTTGTATTGCCGCCGTCTTTTTTTTTCTCCCCTGGTCCTCAGCAAGTTCATACTAGCCCCTCCAGGGTGGTCGCCCCTTCAGGACTAAGTCACCTTTTCTGGAAGACTTTTAACCACTGAGCCATCGCACACCGAGTTTGACTATGGAAATTGAATCCTTATGCAGTTTACTTTCATTCCTCCTTGACCAGATCCAGCTGGAATTCTTTTCTGCTGCTTCTTCCATTGCCTTGACAGCCCTTGTCCTCTGCCAGAAATCAACAGCTGTTTCATGAGGCTGATGGCAGATGTGCTCACAAACCCTCTTGCACCAACCTCTATGGCAAAGACTTTGGCTTGAAATCCAGATTCTCTCAGGCTGCTCGCTAGACTTGCATACTTCTCGGTTTTGTAGATGTGGGTGTCCTCCATTCTGCTTTCGTATGGCACAAGGAGCTCAATCAGAATCACTTGTTTTGTTACCTTTCAGTGGAGTACTATGTCAGGTCTCATGCTGCTCTTGCTGATGATTTCCTGGTGTTTCTTCTCCTCTGGTAGGTCAGCTGTGCATTCCCAATCTTCGGCACCATCAAGCAGCCCACGCTTCCATGCTTTGGATGTTACAGCTGTTACTGGCCAGACTTTACTACCTTCTGCAGAGAGCAACTCTACTGGAACTTCTGGTGGTGTGGGGGCTCCTTGGACAGTGCTCACCACGTGTGCAATTTCTTATAGCACTTGGTTGTACCTCCATGTGTACCCTCTTTGGCTCAACACCGCTTTGCATGAGCTAAGCACATATTCCACTATTTGTTTGCCATGGCCGAGTGGGCATGCAGGATCCTCTGCTTTCCCCCATTTCACCAAGTTTATATTCTTGGGAATGAGGTCGTACACAGATCTTAAGATGAAGCTGACCCACAGAGGGGCCATGTTCCACATGTCGCTCCAACTGAGGCTCCTTTGGAGTGCATTTTCCCATGCTGTCCATGATAGCAGGTTACTATGCTATGACTGGTCTTAAACATGAACACAGTATTTTTAGAATAAAGTCATCATTTAACCAGTAGAGTGCCTTTAAGATGTCAGCTGATGTCCTACAAAAAGTGTTGCCATAGTGTCTCTAAGACGTCCACTTATGTCCTGCATACATTCCGATTTTTCCTTCATTGGAGTTTGGTTCAGTTCACAATTCTGAACAGTTAGTTTGATGTGTCTGGATTATAAAAATACTATTAAAAGAACATACATCAGGTAGAAGACCCCTTTCTACTTGATAATTTGCTAACTGACCACGTGATACACGCATGGAAAAGGGGGCTGCATCATGTACAAAAAAAGGCATTGAAAACTGCGTCCAGTAAAGCAAATAGTCACAGTCAGCAGATTTACACAATTTGGAAAGCTCTGCTTGTGATTATGGACAGCTTTCACAATGGAGAAGGATCTCTCGACTAACATTTGGTTTGAAAACGAAGGTGATTGACAACAGTGATGAAACTGACAGTCCATTTGATGGTAATTCAGTCCGTCCATCCAATCAGACAGTGTTTTTGAGCAAGTGGCTATGACAAACAGAATACATACAGTGAGCGTTGGATGAAGAGGAAGAGAGGGAGAGGAGTGATGTAAGACGATGGGACAAATGCCAGCCAGAGGTCATCAAACGGGGGTGGCTATTGGGAAGAGTGTGCTTACATTTCAATGCAGACTGTAGAAAATCGACAACTGCCAATGCTCCACGATTTTCACAAAATGCAGGGCTGAACCTGCACTGAACATGAAACATGTGCTTTTTGTTTTCAACGCAGTTAAGTATGTGTAATTAAACTGACAACAGGCATGCTATTTCTAGCTGTATTTTGTTTCTTTTGTTTCTTTTTTTTTTTTTTTTTGCTGCCCCACCATCTGTACCGTTTCAGTAGCATTATTCCCATGCCACTCATTTAGATTCCCCCATACACTGCCCCACCCGGGTTCGTCCGTCACAGTTCCAGCGTCGGCAGTACACAGGGAACCATCGATGTTAGGTCACCAGGAGGCCACACACCAGAAGAAACCCTGCACTGATGCCGAGCCATTTTGGTGGTGTTCAGTGGTGCCTGTTCTGATTCAACGTACTTAGGCCACCATCTACTAAGCCACCTACTAACGACAAATAATAGCTTAGCTGCGGAGCCAGACTGAGTGACCGTCCCCCTGCACTGCTGCTGAGTCATTTTGGTGGTGTTCAGTGGTGCCTGTTCTGATTCAACATACTTAGGACACCACCTATTAAGCCCCCTACTAATGACAATAATGGCTAAGTCGCGGAGCCAGACTGAGTGAGCGTCCCTCTCAGAGTGGAGACCGCCACCACATCCCTCAAACAACAGCCCCCCATGAATGTGCCGACACTGAAGACATTGAGAGGATTCACCCCAAGCGCAGAAGTGGAGGGGTATCGAAACTGAGGTCACCATGAGAGCAGGGCATGAAAGGCCACAGACTCTGAGACTGTTTTGTTTATATTGATGATGATGGAGGAGGAGGAGGATGACTATGACGATGCTGCTATGGCAGTCCATTCTGGTTTGGAACTGCGTGACAAGGCTGTATTCTATGCTTCCTGTCATAATGATATCCCGGCGTTAACCTGGCCCAAGAGATATAGATACCTGCAGTGTTGGTCAGGTAATTAGAGCAACACACCCAAATACGCATCCTTGAAGTGGATGACACTCAACTGTGTGGTCCCAGTCTCCCCATTTAAACCCAAAGCACACTCAACTCTGGGTAGGAGCCGGCCATGGGTCGAAAAACCCACCTCCACTGGGATTCGAACCAACATCCTCTCAGCCGTCAGTCCATGATGCTAACCACTCCACCACAGCAGCTGGTTTGTTTCTTTTCTTTATGGATGTGATTATGTAGAGGTGGAAATAGACTTTTTTTGGTTGCACAAAAATTATTATCTTGACTCTACATGCCTGAACAGTTATCTACAATCAAATTGGGGGGGGAAAAAAAGCCCAGCAGAATCTACACTCATTTTCCTACACAAAAACATTTACTTTCTGTATCGCCCATAGCTTTTGTGCTAGAATTTTTTGTGATTTATTGCCCCCAAATCCTCAAAATTCACTGGCAAGGGGAGAGCACATTTTTGGGTGTGTTTTTTTTTTTTTTACAAAACTTCCTGGCACTGAACTGGTTAATTTATGTAAACATTGCAAAAAAAGATATCTGAAAAGTTACTCAAATCTAGATCCCACTTAACTCTTTCCTTTCCTAGCTTGAATGTTCTTGTGTATGACCTAGATATAATATGCACATGTCTACTTATGTGAAAGAATGAATGTTGGTTTTTTTTCACAATTTTGAGACAGTCACTAACCGCACATGGTACACCCAATGTCAGTAAGATCCTATGTCACAATGATGGACACATGCTTCTCTGTGATTATAAGTTTATGGTTTTTTTTCCAAAAAGACTGTTGTGTTTGTGCTGGCTCCATTTTCTTTTCATCCCTTGTTTGTAAGGGGAAAAAAAACTTTACAATGTCACAGGATTCAAGGGAAAGTGTGGAAGAAAGACAGTCTTCTGCTTTTTATCATTTTTTAATGCAACCCTAGCACAGAGCAGTACTGACCAGCTGTGGGTTGTAGGGATACTGCTGTTGAACATACTGTCGGAACTGGGTTGCCGTCTGTTGATTCAGAGCTGCTCGTATCTGCATTCTGTAAAATTTATATTAAGAAATAATGAAAATAATGATAAAGGAGAAATAGACTTATAATTTATATCTAAAGACGATTTATCATATAAAGCTGCTACGTTGAAGGTGCATTAAGGATCATATCACTCAAACACACACACACACACACACATGACAGACACACAAGCACAAGCACACACACACACACACACACACAAGACATGGGAAAAACTGTGACAACTCACTGCTGACCTTAACCTGGCTACAAACGAGTGTGGATGTTACATAAGGCAGAAATTACCAAAAACTGCAGAAAAGTCATTGAGCAGATCAGACCATTTACTTTTTCTGAGCATAGAGAGACTTGCTTATTTCTAATTCTAATAACCCCCTGGTATGTTGGAGAGACCAGAGAATCAGAAATGATCAACATCTAATAATCTGTTATATCAAGAAATGCAAGAGTTCTTAATAATCTGTGTGACACTTTCAAGGCATCACTTGATAACAAACGCAGCATTCACTTTCAAGCCTTTTCCCCCCATCATGAATATAACCGCGCTTTAGGGGTAACTGCATTAATCAGCAGTCCAGCCAGTGCTTCCTTGCAAATGGTGACTGTCTTGAAGCATATTGAAAGCAATATCTCAGCAAGTTTTGGCTCGATTTTGATGTGTTTTCTGTGCTTTATAAGGTTTAAAGTTGTTGAGCTTGTCAACATGGCTCCAGGACATATAGCACAGAAGAAGTGGCTAGAAATTTGGATGATTTTCTGTACAATATCAACAACTGCAACTTTAAAACAAGAGAGAAGAGGCCTTCAAGACTCACTTGTGATACACTTAAAAAAATATATAAAAATCTAATCGTTAAAATGTGTTCTGTATTTGTTATTATAAAGCTTCGGGTTAAATGAAAAAGAAAAAGAAAAAAAAGTCCTAACGGCAGACTTGAACCCCGCGTGTTCGGATGAGGAGAAACTGTCTTATCCATTACACTATTGTGGCTTCTTAACTGACGTTCAAAAATATAATATTTAAACATGCTTTTTTTAAAGGGCGATATATTGATTACGGTATTCGCAGTGAGAACTCTGTTCAAATCATATTATTCTGGTGTATCTTGGGCATTCAAAAAATCTTTAAGGACAATTAAAAATTCCTTTTAAGTCCGCGGTAAAGGAGACGTGGCTATCGCCGCAATCACACTGCAACATTTAGCCGTTTTCTCTGGATCTAGATAGATGTACAAGTTTAGTTACACGGTCGATTCAATTTCTCTTTTATGTTCATTCTAGTTTTATAGTTTCAAAGCTGATATGAAAATTGAGTATTTTGTTAAACTAATAACATGTACAGCCAAGTACAAGTACTTCTAAACGTTGCATGAAGTGAAAAGGACTTCATTTTGAGAAAATTCAAGACTGGAAATTTTTGCGTTTCATCAATTCAAGGGTATTAACTCTCATGGTTTATTATTTTTAACTATGAATTCCGACTGATTCTATGGACATCTTTATGGCAATTTGGGGCATAATCCAGTTAAGTGATGAGGCGTTCACAAATCTTTCTCTGAATAAATATTTAACGGTCTCCTTCTCCAACTTTCCATCACATGTTATCGTGTATTGTCCATTGAATATAGGATTGAACGGGCAGGTCAACAACTTGAAACAAAATGGTGTCGTTTGCGTTCGCGAAGAATATGAATAAGTATAAATATGTGTATGCAATTGATTTTTGCCCATGACCTTCAGGGCTCAGCCAATAGATCTATAAAGTCCACTCGTCGTATTGATTTTAGTATTTTCCAAAAAAGACCACTTAGGCGAATGAACATAGTGAAAGCCCTGTACACTGAGAGTAAAACACACAAGCTTTTTATGTATCAAGTATAATTTCAAAATGTAATATCTAAGATGAGAAAGATCAGTTTAAAGCAAATTAAGTCCCCTAGCATTAATTACAGATTAATTTCCCTTTTAACTATCTGCACCAAAACGTTTGCAAAATAAATAAAACTTCCATGCTTAGCAAAAGAAGTTCCTGTTTGAACAGAAAATGATAAAAATGACTGCTCTTGTTGTTGTCAGAATATCATATCAAATTCAAAGTGCCAAGTTTATAGAATAAAAAAATAATGATAATAACAGTAAATGCAGTTTGCATATAATTTGGCTTCTTTTTTTTACTTTTTTTTTTGTGCCCATCCCAGAGGTGCAATATTTTCTTTAAACAAGATGACTGGAAAGGACTGAATTTTTCCTATTTTTATGCCTAATTTGGTGTCAACTGACAAAGTATTTGCAGAGAAAATGGCAATGTTAAAGTTTACCACAGACACACAGACACACATACACACACACACAGATAACCGAACACCGGGTTAAAACATAGACTCACTTTGTTTACACAAGTGAGTCAAAAAATGATAGAAAACTAAAGTCATGTTGTTGTTGATCACCAAAAGCAATTCTGGTTATCTTGATGATGATTAAATATTTTTACAGGTAAACTTTTGTGATGTAACACTGTATGATAGTATTCGTGGGAGTGTGGGAGGTGGGAAGGTGTGTGGATGGGGTGTGCATGATTGTTTATATGCTTGCACTATCCCCATAACAATAGGGCGAACAAATAATTCTTAGTAACAAAATTTTAGGACAAATTACACAGAAATTAAATATATAGGATGAAAAAAAAAAAAGAAAAAGAAAAACAGTTTACTTAACACCTAAATTACAACCGACAGTAACGGAAAAAAAAGAAAAATAATGTGCAATTACACATACACTCACACACATACTTATAACCAATATAAGCCAAACACCTACTCTTGTTCATGCTGGCGTTGCTTCTCAAGCTCCTGCTGTTTTAGGGCTTCTTCTTCTGCCAGGCGACGTTGCCTCTCCTCTTCCTCCTTTTTCTTTGCTTCCTCTGCCTCTTGCCTGCGTCATCATATCACACATGAACTGTTAAAATATGTGCTCCCCCAAACCCACAACCAAAAAGTTATTTCTCATCATTTTGACTGTCAGTTTCAAGAAATAACTTCCACGTCTAACTATGAAGACTACTCTCTCAAATACCTCTCCCCTATCTGTGATCATTAGATGTATGTGTGCGTGTGTGTGTGTGTGTGTGTGCGCGCACATGCGTGCATGTATGTGCATGCATGTGCGTGTGCATGTGTGACTGTGTGTGTGTGTAGGAGGGGTGGGGGCGGGGGGGGTGCATGCAAGCCTGCATGTCTGCACACATGCATTGGTCTGACTCTTTCAATCTTTATGTGTCTAGTATATACTTCTCTCTTTCTCTCCACAGTATTTCTCTGCAGATGATTTATTTCATGTTTTTCTGTGTCACTACTAGTCTTTGTGCATTGCGATTTTGTGTGATAATGTGTATGCCTGTACTATGTACATGTCTCACTAATTCTAACAGAACATAAATAAATACATCCATTCATTTACACACACACACACACACACACACACACACACACACTCACTGTTTCCGCTGCGCCTCTTCCTGCTCAGCGTGGTGAGCCTGTATGTAGGGTCTGAACAGGTTGCTCCGTTTGTCCAGCTGCTGAACAAACTCCCTCATGGCTTCCTCTTTGCCCATCTCCCCAAGGGCCTGCCATGCTTGCCTGCACATCACACCCAATCAATATTCAATGAAATCAACATGTTCACGCAACAAGGCTAAATCAGTAATCAAATCAATTAGTTTACATGCATGTATTGCAACTGTGCAAGGAGTCAGGGTGGTGGCATGGATTGGTTCTACCATATCTAGAATGTAGTTTGGACATTCACTATGCTTGCCCAAACCTGTCAATTTGTCGGGGGGGGGGGGGGGGGGGGGGGGGGGGGGGGGGGGTTGTTGCTGTTTTGTTTTTTTTTTGTTTTTTTTTTTTTTTTTGGTTTTTTTTTTTGCTTGAGTGGCAAGTCTGGTTTCACATGCAGGCAGGAGTCTTGGTGTCACATTTGTATAAAACTGCATTATCATTTATTCATTTCAGGTTCTATGCGTGCAGATCAGGGATGGCAGATCAAATGTTAAACAATCACATCACAGCTCAACACAACAGCCAATGGTCGCAACATAAAGTGTTCATCTTTAGTGTTTGTGGGATGCAATTAACATTCATTTCCTGACAATGTATATCAGGGCTCTGGCATTCAGTACAACTACTTTTGTAAGTTTTAATGTGCATTTTAGGCATCTGTATGCTGTGTTTGGGTGTGCCCAACCGATTTCTTTCATAGGGATTCAAATCTGAATCTGTTCATAGCATTTAATAGCAGACAGGAAAAGTGAAACCTATAGTTCTAGTCACTGTCCCCAGACATTCTTCTTTTTGCTTTTGCTTTTTTAATTCTCTGTGTGTGTGTGTGTGTGTGTGTGTGTGTGTGTGTGTGTGTGTGTTTCCTTTTTTTTTTCTTTTTTTTTTTTTAGGCAAAAAACTGTTTCTCATTTGACTCAAAGCTGAAATTAGAATCGCAGAATCATACAACTTCATGAGTGTGTTCCTATGTCTGGTCTGCACACAGACCCAATGTGCAGGCCAAGCATGCTCTTACACGCATTTGTGTGCATGCTTGACTAACAAGTGCACCAAAACTGCAATTATTTCTGAACATACCTTCTGTCATTGCCTACGACATCTAGAAATCCCACATCTGGCATAGCCTCTGGGGTGTACTTGCCATGAGCCACCTGTTTCGTGTATGCCACAAAGTGCAGCTTGTCTTTGTAAGACAACTGCAATGCCTTGCCTTCTTTCTCTGCAACAGAAAGATACTTATATTTATAAAGTTACAAATATTATAATTTTCATCAGTAACTGAGTAAACATATACAGCTTAAAAAACAAAACAAAACAATCATTAATGATTATATCAACTGAAATGAATTCAGTTTGTGGTGTTGCTTTTTTGTCTTTTTTTTTTTTTTTTCATCCAGTAAGCAACACAAAGAGGAAAAAAAGTGTCCCTGCATCATTAATAAATAAATAATGCATTAACTTCAAATGGTGTAAATGCAAGGCTATTTCCCTATGGACCTGCCTTGCACTTACATTTGGTACATCTGAAATAAACATTACACTTACATGGCTTTTTTTTTTTCATCAGTTTATTTCATAAAGAATGTGAACTGAGTGGGGGTTTTCATGTGTGTTTTTTTCCCCCACAATGGATACCGATACTAGTGGTTGAGACACAGAGAGAAGGAGACATGGATACATGGAGAGAGAGAGAGATGAGAGGGGGAGAGAGAATGACAGACAGTGAGAGTGGGAGAATCTTTATATATATACATACATTCTTCTTCTATCATTATTATTATCATTGTTGTTCTCATCATCTTGGCTATAATCAAATGCTCTAGTAAAGTACCAAGCGGCATTGTTCAATTGTTCTGCTTGTTCAGCTGTGATTTAACAGTTAAATACAAAATAACAAATCACATTTGCAGTTTTCCCCCAGATCACCACTGCATAGCATACTATTCTTAATCTGAAACATTTTACTTTTACTTTTGTTCACAGTGCTGTTACAAATTATGTCACCAAAAACACAGACTGACCAGAAGACAAGACTGGAATATCAACTGAAATCTTGAACTTGAAGTGTCCACTGAGAGCTCTATCTCAGCAATCTAAAACAATTTTTAAAAAGGTAAGGGGGGATGGGGGAGGGGGAGGGGGCATTCTCTCACTGTTGCTATGGACAAACAATAGCAATAGATAGTTTGTCAAAATGGTGTACAGATGCATGTCACCCCAACACCACCCATGACAGCAGAATGCTGTCTGATATTATTTCAGTTATGATCTGTTGTATTCAATTACAACAATACAAGCGTTCCAACTAAATGAGCTGGGGGGTTTTCATGTGCAAAAACTAAGTTGTGTAACCATGGTCTGTCTTCATAAATTGATTTTTCTGTTTCGGGTCCCAATACAAAGTTAGGGCAATGCTCGACATGGGTTCCTGACTAAACACCCGTTTCTACGGTCTGTACAGGCACAAGAAAATAGTCTTGACTGATAGCTAGTGATACACTGATATGGACTTGAAACGTTATTACCGGTTGG
>NC_134896.1:47956783-47979283 GCF_041734735.1 Babylonia areolata
CTTTTACCCAAACGACATAATCCTTTGATTTCTCCACTTCACATGCAGCTTGACACGATGGTAAAACATTGTTTGCTAATGAGTATACACGCTGAGAGCAGCTGAGTAACTTTAGTGATGTATCACACCTTATCTTTTTGTCATGTGACGTCTTATGTTAATAAGATAATTATGTAAGATTTGTTTTTGTAAAAGGGTGAAAAACCAAGGAAATATGGTCATCATGCCCTATCAAATTATTCAAGAACATTGTATGAAATGAATATAGGGCTTTAGTATCATTGATAAAGCAGTAAAAGTTCGGGAAACAAAAATAATTGAAAGAAGGAAATACGCTAAAATTTGCTAAAAAGTGGACACACCAGGTCATTATGAATATTTGAGTTTGGTTGGGTTGCATTGTAGCGTAAAAATGTTGGCAAAAACTATCTCTGAGTTAGGGAGATCTCTGTGGGGATCACACCCAGTAACTCTACTCCTCTGTTCTTTGGAGGAAAATGTGTGGTCTTTCTTCCTTTTTTTTTTCTTTTTTTTTTTTTCTTTTTGTTGTGTGTGACAGGTCAGATGGAAGATGTAAGGTAGTGGAGGATAGTGGGTGGGCAGAGTAGAGGAAAGGAGACAGTGGGAAAGGTGGGGGGGGGTGGTTAGCAACTGGGGAAGGGGGGACAGTGGAGAAGGTTTGGGGAGTAGGATTGGAGAGTAAGGGGGGTGGGGACTGGTGTTAGTAATTGGGGAAAGATTTGGGGGGAGTGGGGAAGGTTAGGGGGGTGGGAGGGGTTAGCAACCAATACTTTGGAGGAAAATAGCTCATCCTTTTAACTGTTGGGAAGTGTCTGTAGCTAATTGTGTCAGAACAACCTCCTACCCTCTGCAGTAACAATCACCTGCAGACACTTCACAAAAAACAAAAAGAAAAAAAGAGCACACATTTTCATCCAAAGAATGGGGGAGTAAAATTATTGGGTGTGATCCCCTCCCACCCATCTCCCCCACCGACCCTCTGTCGTACTGTCCTTTCTCCGTCTTCCTCCCATCCTACTCTCCCTGCCACCCCCATTCCCCTATCTCGTCCTCATCCTAATACTCCCTCAATCTCTTCCCCCTGGCATATCCCCCCACCCCTCTCTCCTACTCTCTCTGTCCTACTCTCCCTCCACCCATCCTACCCCATGTCCTAGTTCTCCTCCCATCCCCCCCATTTCCCCCGTCCTACTCTCCCTTACCCATTCCATCTCCCTGCCTGTCCTACTCTCCCTTTCCTCTACCACCCTATCTGTCCTAGTCTCCCATCCCCCACCCCATATCTTTCACATGTCCTACTCCCCCTATTTTCCCCTCTCCTACTCTTCCCCCTGTCCTATTCTCAATTTCCTCCGATCTCCCACCTGTTCTACCTCCCCTGTCCTACTCTCCCTTTTCCTATCTCACCACATGTCCTTCTCCCCCTTACCCCATCTCCTCCCTTCATACTATCCCCCTCTTACATGCTCCTACTCCCGTTACCCTCAGTCTGGCTACCCCCTCCACTGCTGGACCTCCTACCCCCTGCAGTAACCCTCTATTTGACCTAATCACCTGCAGATGCTTTACACAAAAGAAAGGCAAAAGAGCACATATCCCCCTCCTCCCCCCCCCCTTGTCATACTGTCCCTCCCCCACATTTCCCCCACCTACTCATCCTCCCCCAGTCTCTCATGTCCATCCCCTATCCTACTCTCCCTTCCACCCCCGCCCCCTGTTCTACTCATCCATCTTCCATCTCCCCCTTGTCCTACTCTAACTCTACCCATCCTAGTCTCTGCTTCCCCCCCCCCCGCCCTCCCGCCCCCCTGTCCTACTCTCCCTTTCTCCTATCACCCCATCTATCTTAGTCTTCCATCCCACCTCCGCCCCTGTCCTACTCTCCAATTGCCCCATCTCCTCCTGTCCTACTCTCCCTCAACCCATCTCCCATCTCCCCCATTCCCCCCCCCCCCCCCTGTCCTACTCTCCCTCAACCCATCTCCCATCTCCCCCATCTTCCCCCCTGTCCTATTCTCCCTTCTACTCCCGTTACCCTCAGCCCGACTTCCCCTCCACTGCCCATCCCCGTACCCTTTGCAGAAACCCTCCATTTGACACAATCACCTGCAGACATTCTAAAAAAAAAAAGGCATAAGACCTGCAAAAAAGGGAATTATTGGGTGTGATCCCCTCCCACCTTTCTACTCCCTGTAAGAAGGGGATAGTAGGATGCGGGAGGGGGGAGTAGGCGGAAAGGAGAGTAGGACTGGGCTGGGAAATGGGGGGATGGGAGAGTAGGACGGGGGTAGATGGACATGAGAGAGAGTAGGACGGGGGTGGATGGGCATGAGGGAGAGTAGGACGTGGGTGGATGGGCATGAGGGAGAGTAGGACGGGGGTGGATGGGCATGAGGGAGAGTAGGACAGGGGGAAGATAGGGGGTGGGAGAGTAGGACAAGAGTGAGATGGGGGATAGGAGAGTAGGACAGGGGTGAGATGGGGGAAGGGAGGGCAGGACAGCGTTGAGGTGGAGGGGGAGTAGGGTGGGGGAGATGGGAGAGTAGGATAGGTGGGAGATCGTTTGATGGGAGAGTTGGACAGGGGGTGGGGTGGTGAGTAGGACGGGGTGGGGGATATGGGGTGAGGTGAGTAGGATGGGCGTGATAGAGAGATGGGATGAGATGGAGGTGGGAGAGTAGGACAGTGGGGAGATGATGGGAGGGAGAGTAGGACAGGGGGGAGATGGTGGGAGTGAGAGTAGGACATGGGGGAGATGATGGGAGTGAGAGTAGGACATGGGGGAGATGATGGGAGTGAGAGTAGGACAGGGCGGAGATGATGGGAGTGAGAGTAGGACATGGGGGAGATGGTGGGAGTGAGAGTAGGACATGGGGGAGATGGTGGGAGTGAGAGTAGGACAAGGGGGAGATGGAGTGAGAGTACGATAGAGGGGAGATGGTGGGAGTGAGAGTAGGACAGGGTGGAGATGGTGGGAGTGCGAGTAGGACAGGGGGGGGGGGATAAAGGGAGTGAGAGTAGGACAGGGCGGAGATGGTGGGAGTGAGAGTAGGACAGGTAGGACACACACACCTAGAGAGTGGTGAGGGAGTGATGTCGATAGATTTATGTTTATTTGCTCATGTGTGCGTGTCTTTTTAACCCACTGTTTATTAGATATATCATATTTCGTGCATGATAAGACGATATCCTAAAGACTGAACAGAGATTTTGATCTTGATGAAGAATTAGACAGACCCACACAGGGAAGGGGAGATAAAAGGATCCCTAAACAAAGCCTGCCTCACCTAGTACCTAGTAGGAAACCGCACCTACTTGGACATCCAACACTAGCGGTCGAAAACAACAGAAGAAAAACCAGGAGTCATGCCCTGACTCTGGGTGCCTGGAATGTTCGCACCCTTTGGGACAGAGACGACAGACCAGAAAGGCGCACAGCGCTCATTGCTTGAATGCTAGATCGCTACCAGGTGGAAATAGCAGCCCTGAGCGAAACCAGGTTTGGCGGTGAAACCCAGCTGGAGGAAGTTGGAGGGAGTTACACCTTCTACTGCATTGGGAAGCCAGAAGGCACCCCAAAAACCTCAGGCGTGGGTTTTGCCATACAAACCAAACTTGCACGACAGCTTGACAGCCTTCCACGTGGGATAAACGATAGGCTGATGACCCTGCGTCTGAAGCTGTCCTAGGATCGCTTCGCCAGAGTTATCAGCTGCTATGTCCTGACGATGACCAACCCTGATGACATCAAAGAAGCCTTCTACGAGGAGCTCAACCGCACCATTTCAGCGGTAGACAGAAAGGACAGGCTAATTATCCTTGGGGATTTCAATGCCCGCGTCGGCGTGGACTTCTCCTCGTGGCCAAAAGTCCTAGGACAGCACGGCACTGGCAAGAGCAAGAGGAACAGTCTGTTGGTCGGACCATCGCCTTGCACGCATAAACATCAGACTTGCACGCAAGCTCCAGCCAGCCAGGCAGAAACCCCCTAGGAAGCTGAACATCCACCGCCTCCCCATCACCAAAGACGTGCTGCATCGCCGGCAAGATCTTCGACCGCATCATACTGAACAGACTGGTTGACCATGTCTCCAACACTGTCATCCCTGAAGCACAGTGCGGCTTCCGCTCAGGCAGGGGAACATGTGACATGGTGTTTGCCGTACGCCAGATGCAAGAGAAGTGCCGTGAGCAGAACAAGGAGCTCCACGTGGTCTTTGTAGACCTGACTAAGGCCTTCGACACGGTGAACCGCCGTGGTCTGTGGAAGATCCTCCTAAAGAGACCCTAAGACAGCTGATTGCGTCATTCCATGATGGCATGCAGGCGAGAGTACAGGAAAATACTGACATGTCAGATTCTTTCCCTGTGGTAAATGGAGTGAAGCAGGGCTGCGTCCTGGCACCCACATTGTTTCCAATCTCTTCTCTGCCATGCTGATTGACGCCTTCCAAGACTGTGACCGGGGCATGTACATTCAGTTTCGCACAGATGAAAATCTTTTCAACTTGCGGCGACTCCACACTAGGCCCAGGGTGTTTGGGGCAATGTTGAGAGAGTTCCTCTTCGCTGATGACTGCGCGCTTGCTGCACACATCCATGAGGACATGCAGTTCATTATGTTCAGGTTCTCAGCCTTGGACTCACCATCAGCCTCAGCAAGACCGAGTCCATGTATCAACCAGCTAGCTCACAGAACGCCAGTGCCTGCCACCCACCTGCAATCAAGATCGATGACACAGAGATCAAGTCAGTCGACAAGTTTTGCTACCTGGGCAGCACCCTATGAAGCAACGGAGCCCTTGGTGCAGAAGTGACGCTGCGCATCGCCAAGGCCAGCTCCGCCTTTGGCAGACTCAACAACAAGATGTGGAACAAAGTCATCAGGCTCAGCACCAAAATCAAAACCTACAGAGCTGTTGTGCTGACCACCTTGTTGTACTGTTGTGAAACATGAACGACGTATCGCCGTCACATTCAACAACTTGAGCAGTTTCACCAGCGATGCCTATGAAAGACCCTCGGCATAAAGTGGCAAGACAGGGTCTCCAACCTCCAGGTCCTAGAGAGGAGCGGCCTGCCCAGCATTGAAAGCCTGCTGATCCAGTGCCAGCTACGCTGGACAGGACACGTTGTCCGCATGACAGACAGCAGGATCCCGAAGATGCTACTGTACTGCTGAAGGAAGGCCAGCGCGAACTTGGATGACCCTGCAAGCGCTTCAAGGACACTTTGAAGACAAACCTCAAAGCCTGTGACAAAGACATCGCTTCCTGGGAAACTGATGCCCTTGACCGCTCTCGCTGGAGGATGCTGTGCTCTAGTGGCATAAAGACGTTTGAAAACAAGTGAATGCTGGCCATTAAGGAGAAGCGTGAGCGAAGGAAGCAGGGCTCAACTTCTGGTGGGGGGTGGGGGGGGGGATTATGGTCACGTGAAGGTCTACCACCAATGACCGCTGACCATCAATGACCATTGCTGACCACTGACCGTCGCTGACCACCAGACCACCACTGGTCACTGACCAAGGCTGACCTGGGAGAACATAATGATGATGATGATGGACCGACGGATGAGTAGGCAGGCAGGCGTATCTGTCGGTGTGTGTCCTCATATGGGAGAAGAGCCCGATTCTGGATGCGCAGCACTTCCCACAGGTGTTGCAAGGGAAAACGTCTCCAGAAGTTGAGCCCTGCTTCCTTCGCTCACGCTTCTCCTTAATGGCCAGTGTTCTTTTGTTTTCAAACGTCTTTGTGCCACTAGAGCACAGCATCCTCCAGCGAGAGCGATCAAGGGCATCAGTTTCCCAGGAAGCGTTGTCTATGTCACAGGCTTTGTGCCTGGTTTGTCTTCAAGGTGTCCTTGAAGCGCTTGCAGGGTCTTCCAAGTTCGCGCTGGCCTTCCTTCATCTGGCCATGCAGTAGCATCTTCGGGATCCTGCTGTCTGTCATGCGGACAACGTGTCCTGTCCAATGAAGTTGGCATTGGATCAGCAGGCTTTCGATGCTGGGCACGGGCCGCTCCTCTCAAGGACCTGGAGGTTGGAGACCCTGTCTTGACACTTTATGCCGATATGTAGGTATGTATAGGTATATAGACCGTGATATCACTAAGTCAATGACAACTGATTTTAAAGCGTGGCGCGGGGGGACTGATCCAAAAACTGGTACAACAGAGCCACTTCTGCTGTTTGTATTTGTATTTGTATTTATTTTTAACACAACAGATTTCTCTGTGTGAAATTCGGACTGCTCTCCCAAAGGAGAGCGCGTCGCTACAGCGCCACCCATTTTTTTGTTGTATTTTTTCCTGCGTGCAGTTTTATTTGTTTTTCTTATCGAAGTGGATTTTTCTACAGAATTTTACCAGAAACAACCCTTTTGTTGCCGTGGGTTCTTTTACGTGCGCGAAGTGCATGCTGCACACGGGACCTCGGTTTATCGTCTCATCCGAATGCCGACTAGCGTCCAGACCACCACTCAAGGTCTAGTGGAGGGGGAGAAAATATCGGCGGCCGAGCTGTGATTCGAACCAGCGCGCTCAGATTCTCTCGCTTCCTAGGCGGACGCGTTACCTCTAGGCCATCACTCCACAATGGATATAAAGATCTGCTATGTATCCATAGTTCCGTCTGTAGGGAATCCCTCTTCCATTCATGTGTGTATGGAGTACGAGGTCGATTTTACATTTTAAAGCATCAGCAAGTGACAGGACATGATCCAGCACTGATGCACTCCGGGTCGCCCCCCGAAACATGGAGACAGTACCATCTATCGCCTTCGCACAGGACACTGCGGCCTCCGAGCACACCTGAAGAGGATTGGAGTGGCAGCCACATCCCTATGTGATTGCCGCCAGGCTGACCAGACCCCATCCCATATTCTCCAAGACTGCCCCCTGTATGAGAAGATGTGGCAGCAGTCCTGGCCTGGGGGTGTTGACCTCAACACCAAGCTCTGGGGGACGGCAGCCGATCTTCACCGGACGTCCGAGTTTGTGGCATCCCTCGGACTTCGACCCTGACTGCGTAGCTGTCGAACGCAAAAAAGAAGAAGAAGAGATGGAGACAGTATATATGGCCGCTGCCCTGAGTGCCAGTGCCACACAGTCTTGCACATAAAATCGTAAAAAGAAAACAAAAAAGGTGAATACAGAAGACCCTGTGGGAAGTATACCATTGAACCTCCTGATAAGTGTGTGGCTGTTACGAGGGCATATACACCTATCACCCTGTGATCGGTGAACTGATCGAGGTGCAGGCAATAAGTTCACCTGTTGAATATAGTTCACAATCTCAGTCAGTCTTTCAGTCGTGTTTTTTTGTTTTGTTTTTCAGCTACTGACATAGTAAACACAGATGTGTCAAACCCCGTTAAACACATTAATTTTCGGAATTATGCTTCGAAACGTAGCAATACATTCATATCAAGCATGGAGTTAAAACAGTACAACCATAAGCACGTATATCAACTTACCATAGTACTGCTGTATAACAAATCTTTACATCAACAGTGCAACTGAAATGAATCAATTAATCTATAAAGAAACAACATGGGACTGTTATAATATGCTCCAAGACTGAGTCTGGTCACAATGACAGGGAAAGTCCACATCACCTCACATATTCAAATGACCTTTCGATGCAATAGTGTTATCATGTACGCGGCTTTCTGAGACAGTCACACGAATACATATTCCGCCTCACATGAACTTCTGTGTCATGTTGATATATTTCTTGTCATCAACACACACACACACACACACACACACACACACAAGCCCGGACAGGAAGAACAGAGCGTTGAAAGTGTAGCCGTGTCCCGAGTGGTTCTAATAGGGGTAAGGCACAAAAGACTTAACTAAATGATTGATTTAATGAAAGGATAGACAAGATCCCACGCACAGGCCAGGAACATATAGAGGCCAGTCACAAATGGGTTTTTCTATTGTTTTATTTACAATATTCTAAAAGAAGAAGACTAAGAAGAAGAAATAATGAGAAGAAGACAACTAGGAGAAGACAATGAGAAGAAGACAAAAAGAGAAGACAGTGCCTGGAATGACACAAACAAATGTCATAAGTACAACATGTCAACACAAGTGAATAGTAAAGCACATGTATACATTTTACATGGAAAGACTATCACTCGGGTTTGGGATACGCAAAAACATAATGCATATGTGTGAAGACCAAACGCTGACATCAAATGACATTTCTAACACATTTAAATAGTGCAGTTAAAGTGATTGAAGCGATGCTGACTTGGTGAAAGTACACTGACAGTATAGATTAGATAAAGCTTATACTGTGTCAAAGTGACTCAAATGAATCAGTTTATCATGTTGCACTATACTGGAGAAAGCTGTATAGGAGAGAGCATGATAACTAAATTACAGTTAACAGACTGATACATATCAGGTGGTTTTGACCAATAACTGATATTAATCCAACACTATCTTGAAATCACAACAGCAGAATACTACACACATCTTAGAGTACTGAGAACACTGTAGCAGTACAACTGATATTAGTGTGAAAGATAATACCTGAATAACAAACAAGATAGAGAATCAGTGGCTTAGATATAATACTGGCAAGCTGATAGACCAGATAGTAAGTGAAGAACCACCATGGCTTAACCATTAAGTGGTGAATGAACTCTACGCACTCACTAGAACATTCTGGAACAAACTATCTGTGTCGAGAGACGTCACTGACTGTGACGTTAAGAATCAAATGGAACACTGCTCCATGCAGATGACGACATGGCAATTATTTAGATCAGTCATAGCCGATCTGTGACTAACTTGTCAAAGCAATAACTGAACAAAGAATTAACTGAACAAAGCAATAACTGAACATACTCATATAAACACAAGTACTGTGTCAAATAATACAATTTACAAATCAACACATTCTACACACTAGTACTTACAGCCATACGTAGCGAGATGTTGCTGTTGTGGGAACAACACTGACCACTACACGGCAAGAGACAAAGAGAGCAGGTGCTGGCCGCGGCTGGCTCGGGTGTGGAAGTGACCACTCATCGCGAGTATTGGAGTTTAACGACCTATTGGCGTCTACACCCTTAAGGTCAAGTTTGTTCGGTTGGAGTTGTTTAGACCACTCATCACCCGCTCGGCCAATTTATACAAATTAGGCGAACTACAAAGACAATCACGTGGGCTGCAAACCAAATCGTCACTAATCTGAAGAAATCTGATGAGAACTGTGCTTGTTACAAGGTGTTCAGTTACAGATTTCAAAATGATTCCTGAACCGATTTGCATCGGATAAGTTGCAAAAGAAAGAGCTCAACGCCTACTTTATAATGAGTGTAAAATGAAGTGTTGATTATTTAAGATGAATTTATAATCTTAATTTAAGTCACCTGAACAGGGTCAGTTTTAACGAGCTCGTCGCTGAAAATCACAAACTGCGTTAAATCAGTTTCACGTAGGCGAACATAAATGGAATAGATTTAAAGATGGAATTAAGACGATTCTGCCAGTATATAATACTAGTAGTTTACTGATCCGACAAAAGAGTTATTAATTAATTACGGTGGAACAGAAACACAAGTTTCTTCTCAGCCAATGACGTACCGCGACGCGACACTGGTCGAGCAGTCAGCAGGTGGTCTGGCCAGGACAAAATGATGTAAGCAGAGTGACGTCACATATTCTGTGCAAGGATTAGGAGGGAAAACGTCGTCTGCTCTGGCTTGTGCGTGAATAATGTTGGAGCAAGCATAGCGCGCTTGGTCACAAAAGGAACACAAATTTATTCAGTAAAGCCAAAGTCCCATTTCAAGGGACATGAACAAGCACAGAGAGCGTGAACCATATAATAATCATCACCCAGTACAAAACCTCCGGCCTCAAACAGGGCCTACAGAGGTGTATAACCAAATTAATGTCACAATCAAACATATATACGAGGGTCATTCAATAAATAAGGTGAATTTTTCGGTATAAGGACTTCTAACACAGATAGAAGCTTACTTTTTTTTTTTTTTTTTTTTCTTTTTTTTTTTTTACTTCTTTTTTAAATGGATTTAATTTGTTTTGCAGATTAAAAAAAACTTTGAGAGTTTTGGCGATTAACAGAGATGGCCGACCAAGAAGCATGCTCCAGGATTGAACAGCGGTCAGTTATCAAGTTTTTGGTTGCTGAAGGGTGCAAACCAGTTGAAATTCATAGGAGAATGTCAGCTGTGTATGGTGCCACATGTTTCAGCCGAAAAAATGTCTACAAGTGGGCTAAATTGTTTCAAGAAGGACGGAGCAGTGTTGAGGATGAAGACAGGCCTGGAAGGCCTACAGAAGTGGTCTCCTGAGGTGATGGAATCAGTCAATGATCTCATTCAGTCTGACAGAAGGGTGACAGTGGATGACATTGCAAGGACTTTGAGCTTATCTGTTGGGACAGCACACAAAATTGTCCATGATGACCTTAGCTACTCGAAGGTCAGCTGCCGGTGGGTGCCAAAGATGCAGGCCTCACACAGCAGCCCGAACGGTGCAGACCATCAACGAGCTGGGCTGGGAACTGCTCCCTCATCCCCCTTACAGCCCAGACCTTGCCCCTTCAGACTTTCACCTGTTTGGTCCCTTGAAAGTGTTCACGAGAGGCACGAAGTTTGAAAGTGACGATGAAGTCAAAAGTGTTGTGAGCGATTGGCTGAGACATCAGTCCGAAGATTTTTACGCTGAGGGAATACGGAAGCTTGTGCACAGATGGGAAAAGTGTGTGACAGTGCTGGGAGACTACGTTGAAAAAAAAAAAAAGAAGTAAGCTTCTACCTGTATTAGAAGTCCTTATACCGAAAAATTCACCTTATTTATTGAATGACCCTCGTATATAATATTTTTTTATTTATGAATATATACCATTTTGCAATAACACTACTGACAAGGACAATAAAATGATATAAACGAAAAGCGATATGGTATTCAGTTTCTGTTATTTAGATAAATGCTATTCCATCGGGTTCTGGCTTAACAAAAAATCAAAATCAAAACCGAACTGAATATAAACTGAATATCATCAAGATTTAAAAATAATCTAACATTCTTCTTTTTCTTAAAAAACAAAAAACAAAAACAAATTAACTTTCCAAATAAATCGATTCCAGATAATCATCTCTCCCTTCCCAGATGTCATCACAGTCTCCATCATAACCCTTCACCCTACCCTCATTCATATCTTCTCACCCCCACATTGTTGTTTTGTGTTGCTGGTTTGTTTTTGTTTTGTTTGTGTGTGTGTGTTTTCCCCCTTTTTTGTCATGAAAGTTTGTAATACACAACAGCTTTTTGTTTGTTTGGGTTTTGTTGTTGTTGTTGTTGTTGGTGTGTGTGTGTGTGTGTGTGTGTGTGTGTGTGTGTGTGTGTGTGTGTTCCTTTCTCTCATTTTGTTCAGGGGAGAGAACTTTGTGTGTACAGATGAAAAAAAAAGCAATCAAACAATGAAAAAAACAGTAAAAATGTATCTAAAAGTTTCACTGCATCTGACAAGTGTACATAATTATGGCAAATGAAAATGTAACACTGTAACTACAAACAGGCGATTGATATAAGTGATTTCGTGATGCATTGGTCAGTAGATAAACAAATTTGCCTATACATAACACGAACAAAACAAATCTGGACAGGAGAAGACAGCATGAGTACGACTATACTAACTGTATAGCGAAGATAGCCACCTGTAGGTTTAAGATGGGCACCTGAAGTATTCAGGAACTTGTGACAACACGTAGATATATCGATCGACACGTCTCTACAAAACCCCAAATCAAGAATATAAGGAATCAACCCGAACTATGAAAGCAACGAGGCATTACCTATATACAATGCATAGTACACAATGCACAAACTTTATTGTCTATACTTTAGCACAGAGACTTTCTTTTTAGCAGCAGCACGTGCCCAACATAAAAAGAAAACAACAAAGAAAATTTAATAAAACGAATGAAAAATAAAAAGATAATTCAAAGATAATTCAAATGGCCCCAAATGGGAAAAAAAAGTTATATACAAATATACAGATTATTGAAATTCACATGGCCATGGAAATAAAACGATTATTTGAAGAAAAAAAACGAAAAAAAAACAAACCAACATGACCATAAACTTTCGATTCCTTTATTTCCATTTAACAAATGAAATTTTCGAAATTCCCATTAACAGTCATTCTGTCTGTCTTTGTGGAAGTTTGCCAAGATCATTACACAGGGCTAGGGCGGCTTCTCGCGCGCGTGAATTGCAACGAATGATCTGTTAAGACAAAATAAAAATAAAATGAAATAAAGTAAAATAAAACAGATTAATACACTTGCGTAGAGTGCGAACATGTCCATTCAATGTAACAACGTTTGAAATTTAAATCTAAAAAGAATTATGAATAAGATCAATTTTCACAAAGCTATATTGATTTTATCGTGCAGTTGCTGTCCAAAATGTTCACTTATCGCCCCCTCTTGACTGTGCACACCTGTCACTGGTATACAGCTGAGAGGACGCTGTCCACAGTCTGGGTCAGGTCTGTGTTGTCTGCCCTTTCGTTCAGATCCAGCAGGAGAGTGGCCAAGTCAGCATCGATCTGTGTCACACATACGAACGTTGGTGTGCACGTAGGCTTACATGCATGTACGCACTTGCAGACAAAGCGTTCTAGCCTCTGTGTGTGTGTGTGTGTGTGTGTGTGTGTGTAAAGAAGGAAAGAAGAAAAAATGAATGAACAATGAGGAACGTAAAAAACAATAAATGACGGAGAAAAAAATGAATGAACGAAAATAGAAATAAAGAAAAAGGAAAAAGAACAAAGAAGAAAAGAAAGGTGGAAATTAAGAGGAAGAAAAATGAGAAAGAAAGAAGAAGAAAGAATGAAAGAAAATGAAAACCAAGAAAACAAAGAAATGAATATTAAAAAAACAAAAACAAAAACAAAACAAAAAACAATAAAATAAAAAGAAAGAGAAAAGACCCAGAAAGAGAGACAGAGTGTACGTGAGAGAGAGAGAGAGAGAGAGAGAGAGAGAGAGAGAGAGAGAACTCAACAAGAAGTTTAAAATTGATCAGACAAAAATCTAGGCAGATAAAAAAAAAAATAGATAGATAAATTTATGGAGAGAACTCAACAAGAAGTTTAAAATTGATCAGACAAAAATCTAGGCAGATAAAAAAAATAGATAGATAAATTTATGGATGAATAAGTAGATTAATTAAGCAAGCAAGCAAGTTTACAAACCAGACAAACAAATCAACCACCTCACCAACTCACCAACCAACCAACCAAAGACACGTGACCAGCACTCTGCCCAAGGCATCCACAACAAGCCTATAGAATAGAATAGAATACCGGGGTTACAAGGAATATTGGGGATGAGGGGGGGATAGTACATAACAAGATTCGAACATAAATCGAAAATCATAGACCCAGATCATAGACAAACACAGATACAGTAGAAATTATACCTGGATGATCTCCCTGTTCTCCTCTGCCATGGTCAGTTTGAGGACAGCTCTGGCAGCTTCTGTCCTTTCTGCGGTTCCACCATTTTCCAGGATAGTCTTCATCATGTCCATCCCACCTGGAGGAGGTTTGGTTTAAACAAATTACTGATTTAAAAAAAAAATCAATGTCTTAATAAACACGCAACAGACGGTGGGGGAGTGACATCAAGCAATAGCTTATTTTTAGCCCTGCCCAACGATTAAGACAATAACTTCACTACTGCTGATGAGTTCGTCCTTCGGATTCGAAGATGACCATTTTTCAAGAATTAGATGGAAGCTCGGTGGCTGTGGGTCTGGAGGTGACTGGTGAGGCCAATCCTGCCCCTGAAGGCTCGCCCACATGTGGGACACAAAAAGTGGGTGCTGTAGTGGCAGTGGATGCTGCTCGCACAGCACGATTTCGTTGCGCCTCGGTGATGCGCCTGGCTTCAGCTCCACGGGCTTCTGTGGTGATCTTGCTGCGCCAAGCTGGATGGTCCAGAGCAGGTCTTTGACGGACATTTTGAGGCAGTCTTTGTAGCGTTTCCTCTGCGCTCCTACTGAGCGCTTGCCCTGACACAGTTCTCCGTACAGCAGCTGCTTAGGCAGTCGACTGTGTGACATTCTGACCATATGCCCGGCCCACCTGGCTTGGACTTTCTGCAGGAGGGTGTAGACGCTGCAGAGGCCAGCTCGTTGCAGGGCTTCTGTGTCGGGGACTTTGTCCTGCCACCTGATGTGGAAGAATCTGCGGTGACAACTCAGGTGCAAGTTACTGAGCTGTTTGGCATGTCTGCTGTCTGCTGTCTATTATTACTACCACTACCACTACTACAACCACTTCTTCTGCTTCTTCTTCGTCATCTTCTTTCCAGTAGTTTCCGACCTAAGGGGCACTACTGATGACCTGGCAACCAGTTCTCTCCATCTCTCCCTGTTCCTCAGTCGTCTCTGATAGGGCGTCGCTCGTCCCAGGAGTGTCTATTGCAGGGTATCGTCCTCATTCTCTCAGAATACAACAACAACCATGAAATTTGACCCAAAATAAAGTCACAAATTGTCACAAATTTACGCATTCATTTGTCGATGCGAGTGGTAACACTCTGCCATTCATGTGTACAGTCCAACTTGTTTAACATTTTCAAGAATATTCTCGGAAATGAAAAGCACACAAAGAAATGAACAAGATGAAGGAAAGAAATGGAATAAAGAGAACGAAAGAGAACGGTGTGAAAAAAATAAGGAGGCGATTTTCTCGGTGTCCTATACAGCATGGGAATATCTCATATAGCTCTTGACGGGGCAGAAAGATAGAGGCTGAGACAGACTGACAGATGGGCAGATCCAGAAACCTTCAGAGAGACAGATGAAAAAACAAACAGACAACAAGAACAACATCATGGCTGTGCCTCATGGCAACAGAGATAGCAATAAACACACAAAAAACCAAGAGGATACAGGGCTTTAAAAAAAAAAGAGCAAACAAGCAAACAACAACTACTACAACACACACACACACACACACACGCGCGCGCGCGCGCGCGCACACACACACACACACACACACACACACACACACACACACACACACAGTCCACGTGTGTGTAGATAGATAGATAGATAGATAGATAGACAGATAGATACCGAAATATATCCAACGCCAACAAGAACAGCGTAACTATTTCTGAAAGTTGGACACAACCTTCCAACTACCCGAAGAAACCACTGACCTCTGGACATGATCTCTCGCCGATACGGCTCGTCGTCAGCCAGTTCGTTCAGAGCTAGCAGAACCTTCGTAACATGGTCCTTATCTCCTCGCGCAGAAGCCGCAAAACCCTGCCCTCCAGTGAAAACCTTGAGCTTGTCCAGCACGAGTTCCACCAGCCCCATATGAAGAATGACGAGGAGGTTCGTCTGGCCAGATATCAGCTCAGAAAGGTGTGGATGGTCGGTGGGGATAAGTTCGTCTGGATCCTCTGCTGTTTACATATTATTATTACAGACACTCGCATTACCAGACAGGATCTGAGGGAAGGGTGAGCGGACACGTTTGGAAACTGGATCGTTTTTTAGGATGTCGTGAATGTTTTCATTATTTCTATTTCTGGTTGATGCTGTCAATGGTGGTTGTTGTGATGATGCTACTGCTACCTGGGAGAAAGAGAGAGGAGGGTGGGGTAGGGGGGGTTGTGAGAGGATAGGGAGGGAGTGAAGGAGGAAAGATTTATCTTTGCGATACAAGTAATAAGCTGTGGAGTGATGGCCTAGAGGTAACGCGTCCGCCTAGGAAGCGAGAGAATCTGAGCGAGCTGGTTCGAATCACGGCTCGGCCGCCGATATTTTCTCCCCCTCCACTAGACCTTGAGTGGTGGTCTGGACGCTAGTCATTCGGACGAGACGATAAACCGAGGTCTCGTGTGCAGCATGCGCGTAGCGCACGTAAAAGAACCCACGACAAGAAAAGGGTTGTTCCTGGCAAAATTCTGTAACAAAATCCACTTCGATAGGAAAAACAAATCAAACTGCACGCAGGAAAAAAAAAAGGGTGACGCTGTAGTGTAGCGACGGTTATTATTGAAAGAGAGACAGAGACAGACACCCAGACAGATAGACAGACAAGACAGACAGACAGACAGGGGGCGGATATGATAGCACATAACAGACTATCCTGCTAAAAAAATAATTACGCAATAAAAAGACACACACGACAGATAAATATACTACATTTTCTGGTCGGAGAAGGACACGCTTTAAGAGGTGTGCAATGCAATGGACAACAACAGAGCACAGCACAGCACAACACAACACAGTACAGCACAGCACAACACAACACGAAATAACACAACACAACACAGCACAGTACAGCACAACACAGCACAGCACAACACAACACAACACAGCACAGCACAGCACAGCACAACACAGCACAGTACAGCACAGCACAACACAACACGAAAGAACACAACACAACACAGCACAGTACAGCACAACACAGCACAGCACAACACAACACAACACAGTACAGCACAGCACAACACAGCACAGCACAACACAACACAACACAGTACAGCACAACACAACACAGCACAGCACAACACAACACAACACAACACAGCACAGCACAACACAACACAACACAGCACAGCACAACACAACACGAAAAAACACAACACAACACAGCACAGTACAACACAACACAACACAACACAGCACAGCACTACACAGCACAACACAGTACAACACAGTACAGCACAGCACAACACAACACGAAACAACACGACACGACACTACACAAAACAATATACTTCAACACAACACAGCACAACACATTGCAATGCAAAGGCCATACTGATTCCAAAACGGAAGGGCAGGACTCAAGAATACACACAGAATTTGTGCTCACTTTCTTTGTTGTGGCATTCCAACTTTCCCAAGACTTCAGGCACTTCTTCCACTGTCTTGTCAGCACCATTCTGTGCAAGGTCCTTCAGAAGTCCTACCAGTTCCCGATAGTTCTGTGACAGAATCGGTTCGGTAAGTTATTGTCGTAGTTGTTTTTGTTATTGTTGATGATGATGATGATGATGATGATGGTAATGACGATAAGATCGTGTCTACAAGATGACAGAGCACGACCAAAATGTGACGAGCATCATTTCAAAGGCAATCAGATGGCTAATGTGAATATTATGTCTCTCTGAAGAACAGACCAATGCTGCATTAAGAAAGAATACTATGATTAAGATGGGGGGAAGAGATCGGAGATCTCATCCACGTCACAGAAATGAAAATAAAAATGAAAGGAAAGATAGTAAGTATCAGTATCAGTAGCTCAAGGAGACGTCACTGCGTTCGGTCAAATCCATATACGCTACACCACATCTGCCAAGCAGATGCCTGACCAGCAGCGTAACCCAACGCGCTTAGTCAGGCCTTGAGAAAAAAAATCAATTAAAATAAATAAATAAATGAAATGATAAAATAAAATAAAATAAAAAATAAAAATAAATCATATTAAAAATAAAATAAAATAAATAAAGTTTTAAAAAGTATATTAAAAATATTTTAATAATAATAATAATAATTATAATAATTATAATTATAATAATAATTTTTTTTAAAATAATAATAATAAGATAAAATAAATAAATAAAAATAATCGATAAATACATTAAAATACTACTACTAATAATGATATTTAAAAGGTGCAAAATCTTGATTAAGTCAACTCTGGGCACACACACACACACACACACACACACACACACACACACACACAGAGTGAGAGAGAGAGATAGAGTAAAGAAAGTAAATGAAAGGATGGATGGGTCATGTTACCGAATTGACCTGTAAGCTGCTTGTTTGTAATTTACAATGTCTCTTGGAAGAAAGAAGGGAAGACTGGAAGAAAGAATGAAAGAAAGAAAGAAAGAGAGAGAGAGAGAGAGAGAGAGAGAGAGAGAGACAGAGAGAGAGAGAGAGAAGTAGACAGGCTAATAGCACAATGGTAACCAGTCTCCTGCCTGGCAGATATGAAGATTGACGGGGTCCTCGATCAGACGATGGATCAGGGCCACAGCATCTTTCTTCTCTTTTTCTGGACGTTTCCTGGTGGGCTCCAAAATAGCATGCAGCTTGCTCAGCATTCCTGTATATGCCACGAAAAAGCATGCATTGTCCAATAAAACTAATGATATTTTAAAATTTATTGTACATCTTGATTAAATTAACGAGGCTGACAGGTTTGAATACAGCTCATTCATGTGTTTATTATCTTTTAACTTTAAAAGGAAACAATTTTAATAATGCGTCTTCAACAAGAACGATTGATCAAAAAAAAAAGGTAGAATCAGATATGAGATATTTTGAAATCTGTAAGAGGAATGATCGAGAATCCTAAGGCCAATGCAGCTCCTGAGGCTAAAGATTTTTTTTATAATCTTATCTCCAAGAATATTTCAAACTGTTTTCATGAACATTTCGAAATATTTTCATGCTCATGAAAGGGAGAATATAAGATAATCAGACAGAAGTATTCAGAGACAAATCCCATTACCTCAAACCTCTCAGAATGCCAGAATTTCCTTAAAAAAAAAATCCCCATTTACGTCAAACGTTGGTTAGTTTTAGATATCCTGTCAGCGTTCTTGCACTAGGTAATAACAGAATTATGTTAAAGCCATAGTTTTACCATGTGTATGAATTCATATGAGTAGATTAGTCAATAGGTTCAAGGTGTAAATGACAAAAAGTACTCCTTGGCGAGCGTTCATTGTCTCGAAATATCATGATATCGCATGCAGTCAAGGAATTACAGTCTCTTTTTACCACCCTTCCTTATAGAAATAACATGAACAATACAAAACTAGTACATGATATGGTTTACATTATTATAACATAAACTGCATGAACAATGATAATACGAAATCAGTATATGTTGTTGTGTACACTTGGCTCACATTTTTATATCTCTTTCTTTTTTCTTTTTTTTTCTTTTTTTTTTCCTTTTTTTTTTTTTTTCTTTCTTTTACACTTGGTTCGCACTTTATTCATCCTTTTTGTTGTTAAATTTGAGCTTGATTTGTATACACACACTCTTTCCCCCTTAAGCTCCTCCTGCTCCTCCTTCATCATCATCACCATCATCATCATGATCTTCTTCTTCTTGTCCTCCTTCTTCTTCTTTATGCAATATAAACAACTACAATGAAACACAGTTATTGTGTTCTCTCTCCAAAATGGATGGCTTTCCATTATTGAGAGAAAGGGGACAAATTCAAAAAGCAAACATTTCCTGGACCTGTTTTACAAAAAAATTAACAGCGATATGTCTTTTCTTTTTTAACACCATGTTGGTATAAACAAATAAATGAATGAAAATAGATAGACAGAGAGATAAACAGATTTAATTCGTATAGCTCCATTAAGAGTCAATCAACAAGGATTTATTACAGCAGATGTGTGTGTGTGTGTGTGTGTGTGTGTGTGTGTGTGTGTGTGTGTGTGTGTGTGTGTGTGTGTGTGTGTTGTTGTTGTTGTTGTTGTTGTTGTTTTTGACAAAGTACAGCGTATGTTTCACCTTTTATGTAAGTTGTGAATACTTACCTTGAGCTACCATCAATCGTCTGCTGAAGTCATTTCTGGCTACGAGATACAGATCAAAAAGTATTTCTCTGATTTCCCACTGGCACTTTTCGATTCCGTTCAAAGCATCTTGGAGAACCTTCATAAAATACTGTATCAACTGTGAATCCAGACGCAGCAGATGCAGTTGGTCGTCTTCAATCACATTTGCTGTCACTGCCACTGCAATCGAGCGGATCACTGGAAAAAATGAGTTCACCGTCAACGTATTGCTTCCCGTCGTCTTGAGGAAAGAACACCAACGCGACAGTCTAGAATTAAAGACAATTGAGATTATACGAACTATACCTTCATAATATGAAATACTTCTTCTGATCTAATATAATGAGTAAATATCTTCGTTCCTGTTTATTAGAATAATACCAGCGATGTTGTTTTGTTTCGTTGGTTTTTTTTTTTGTTTTTTGCCTGTGTGTGTGTGTGTGTGTGTGTGTGTGTGTGTGTGTGTGTGTGTGTGTGTGTGTGTGTGTGTGTGTGTGTGCTGAGTGCGTTTGGAAATGTATAGATGTCCAACAGCAAAATGAGAGTTGTATGATCAATGGTTTCCCCATTGCAATGGGAGTTCATTTACAGCACAGTCTTTTGTGGATGACCATGACTCTCAAACTAGGAGGCAAGATTGCACTGGCTCTTAGTGCTGCAGCCTTGAGGGCTAGTTTGCGTTGGGGACCATCCCAACGCCGACAACCTTGGCCGAGAGACTGGGGATGTAACATGGACAAAACACTCTCCACTGTACTCAAATTCTAGTCCAGATAGTCAAGGCAGCAGTTGCCTCTTCTGCTGTTCTGAGGGCCATAGTCGGACAGGAATGGCTATAAAATACATACATAATGCCGAAGGCAGTGGTGAGGCGCGTCACTGAGGCACAGTTTGCTGACAACTGTGCCCTTGTGGCCCACGAAAACAACAACAAAAGCCCAGACAACTGTCAGTTCACACTCAAAAGCATCCACACTATTCAGCCTCACAATCAGCTCTGAAATAAATAGGAGTTTTCTCCCACAACTGAAAAATATGCTTAACTCAGCGGCGCTTTCAATCACCCATCCCACGACAAACAGGTTACAGCAAGGATCGAGAAAGCCACCCAGACATTGCTCCATGCTAAAGCACATGGACAGTCACCTCTCCACCCAAACTGAAGGTGTGAAGTAGCGTAGGTGTGCATTGAAGGTATTCAGTGCCACCATCACTGCTCCAGAAGTACGCCAAACAAACAGAGCCGTCTCTACCTTCATATGCATAATATAAACTGGTACGACCGAATCAAGAAGTCCTCAACAGACCCGAACTGACAAGCGCAAAAGCAAAGACGAGTTGCCATAAATTATCATCCAAATGGGTGAAAGAAGACCAACGGGTGATGAAGATGAACAGGTGTGCACTGACCAGGAAAAAAGTTTATTCGACAACTGTCATCTGTGCCTTGGATCCACACCGGAACAACGAAATTGAGCAGTCGGCATTACCATCCCATTCGTGACCAACAACCATCTGTATGCTTCAGCATTTCAGCGTTTGGACTCTGAAGGGGCACGCATACTCACAGATGACTGCATAGTGACTGCCAAACACTGGTCCTGGAAAAAATATTCTGCGTTTTAGCATTTATTTCTTTTATGATTACATCAGTAGTAGCAGTAGTAGCAGTTGCTGTTGTTGTTTATTCATTAATTTAGTTTATTTGATTCTGTTCCATTTTAGCTGGCGTTATTTTCATGCCACCCATTTCAAATTGCCCAAACACAGCAGCACCTCGGCTCGTCTGCCGCACTCCCAGTGCCAGCATTATATTGGGAGTTGTAACGTAAGTTAGCCAGAGGGTTACACACCGCATCTGAGGATACCAGAGCACATAATTTGGGAACGTCTTCTCATGAATGAGTATGATGATAACGATGCTGCTGCTATGGAGGTTCATTCTTGTTTGGGTCGATGTGGCAATGATAAGCTCTGAGCTTCCTTTTTTCACGTATTCCATGTTCACCCGGGCCTATTAGACATATGCATCTACAATGTTCAGGAAATATGAACAACACTCCCAAAGACGCTTCCATCAAGTTGATCGATCTTCACTGTGTGGTACCAGTCTTCCCTTTTGCGATGCAACTTGTATCGCAAAGATGGCACACTTGACCCTGAGTATTAGAAAGCCCGAAAAATAAGACAATATTTGCATCTGACTGGCTTTGAACCCACTTCTTTCCTGACACCAGTACAAAACACTTACCCCTTTGCCACAGCAGCTAGTGGGTATTATCAGTTGGGTCATCTGTCCCGTGCTCTGTGCTTGGTGTTACTCTAATGTCTCCCATTCTAACTCTGCTAAAGTACACACGTACGTCACACGTAAGCTCGTCACTCACATTGGTTGTCCCCTCGTTTGGTCAAGAAGGGTGTGATGTGGGGCACGATGTCCAACTCTCTGACCGCTGCGATAGTCTCCTTGTGTTGGCAACAGTTGTGAATCGTTCCAACAGATAACAGGAACACGTCACCTCTTACCTGTTGCACAGATGGCAATCAGCTATAGCGTTCTCTCTGTCTCTCTCTCTCTCTCTCTCTCTCTCTCTCTCTCTCTCTCTCTCTCGCTCGCTCGCTCGCTCGCTCGCTCGCTCTGAGATTCTTGTCAAATTTGAACATTTTTTTACTATTAAAATTTTTCACTTTTATCAGTGGCATCGAAACCACATAAAAAACATGTTTACAAACACTTCGTCAACACCCACATGCACACAACATATGTGTAAACTCACCAACGCCTCAACAGAGAGATGCTGGATATGTTTCACATCTTCCACAAGGTCCTGAAGAAATCCTGTTTTG
>NC_134896.1:47984283-48079283 GCF_041734735.1 Babylonia areolata
ACTGACTTTTTTCCGGTGTTCAGTTTTGTAGTGACAGAAAGTATCAACAGCGGCGTCAGTCTAGATCTAGGCCTACAGAAAGGCGTGTTTGGGACTGGCGTCAGAACTGTTTACGGACATAAAGTTATTCTAACAGATGTACTTAATGCTGTCCTTGTTTGCCACAAAACAAAAAAGTCAATTTATCGAGTAGATGAATGGGGACAAAATGGATATTGTATTAGATAGGTTCATTGACTTAGGCATAAGGAGAAAAAAAGAAATGAAATAACAATGATGATAATAGTAACAATGAAGATAATGATGATGATAATAAAAAAGGTACATAAATGAATAAATAAAAGAAAAATTAGAATGCAAAAAGAATATGAAAAAAAAGAATGTGTATAACTTTGACAAAGAATATGAGAACATATCGTCCTTTGTTATTGCAAATGGATTTTTTCAATCGACTCCCGTGGTTTGAAACCCCATAGCTCTGAGTCATGCCAAATGAGAGTTAACAACCTGAGCATCAAATAGCTTGAAAACAGTTTAAGAGAAAATATCCAAGTTTCCTTAAAGTTTTAAAAATCTCGTGGGCAGTTTTCTTTGCACGAATGATAGTTCAAGTTCGGAAGTAACTTCAAAACTAAGTTTCGTTGAAAATGGGACACTCAAGACGAGTTAAGTATTATAAAGTTAGCAATTTCTAAACAGTCTTGACCAGAAGCAATGTCCTTTCTTTCTCAAGTAATCAGGAGAGAGAGAGGGGGAGAGAGAGAGAGAGGAACTCGTTGACTTCAGACATTTTTTTTTATTATTATTATTGCCATGTGCCTCACGGACACTTGATAATAATTATGTCTTGATTCCGAATAAATCTTCCTTCCTTTCTTCCTTCCCTCCATATTTTTTTCTGTCTTTATTTCCCACCTTCGTTTTAATTAAAAATGGGATCCGCTGTTGCAGGACAAAAATCAAAGGTACTGCATACTGTATGCCGACAGTAAAGAGTTCGGTCCAGTGGCTGTCTGTGGGTACACGATCTCAACGCCCATTATCTTCTCCCTTTTCTACCCCATGTACATGACTGTGTCCTACATCTACAAGATCACCTTCTACAACAAATACGGGTCAGTAATGGTTTGTGTCTAACTACCAAACAAAATCGCCTTCTGTGAGTAATGGCTGTAAGGAATAACACGATATGCGGATGCTTTCATTTAGAAAAAAAAAAGGATCATATCCGGTTTCACCCACTGTGACTTGAAGGCCTGGTATGAGAGCAGTTTCAGACGTTTGGATACAGGAGGAACGTTTATAACGACCCATCATCATCTGTGTGAACAGTACAGGCTGCCACACGTTGCAGTAGGAACGTGCGGACTGATTTTTTTAAAAGTATGTTCATATTGGCACGACCGATACCGCAATACAAAATACTTCTTGCTTCCATGTTCATTTTCACTAACAAGAGCGCCCAGTCTCGGTGTTGCTGGTTCTCCTTGTTAATTGTGTAGGGCCTTTGATATGTTTCTGATTTCGACAACTTGGAGACGAGTTCTTGCCACCGTTTGTAAAACAAACTAGGTATCTATCCAGTACACACACACACACAGACACACACACAGACACACACACACACACACACACACACACACACACACATATATATATATATATATATATATATATATATAATATGTTTGTGTGTGTATGTAGTATGTATGTATGTATGTATATACGTGAATGAACAGATATAGACAATCAGTAGATGAGTAAATAAACAAGTGAATAAATATATGAATAAAACAAACTTTGAAGAGTGAAGAAGGGTGGATAAATGAATAATCATCAAATAAATAGAACAGACGTTGGAGAATGAAGAAAGAAAGTTTAACGAACGAACCGATGATTATCGATCTGCAGGTACATTCAAGAGACCGCCTTGGAATTCATCCTCACAGTCATCTTTGACGCATTAGCGTGGATCTTCATGTTCGTCAGTGCCTGCTTGGTCAGCGCAGGCTTCAACGACATGTGCTGGAACCTCTTCTTTACTATTAAGGAGTGAGGGCAGAAAGGGTTGAAAGATGAGAGACGAAAAGGGTTAAAACCTTCGAGAGATCGGAGGAGAAAAGGTTAACCTCACTTAGAGATGTGAAGGGAGAATCAGTTGGTACCTCTTTGTGCTCCTTTGAGAGGAATGGGGGAAGGGCGGGGGGGTTAATGTTGTTGTAGTACCTCTCAGACACCATTGAGAGGTGATGGAAGAAAGGATTGATACTGAATACTTTGGCATCACTGAAAGGTGAGGAAGGAAAGGGCTGATGATGTGCTGGAACCTCTTTTGTTCCAAGAAGCTGGTGAATAGAAAGGGTTAGCGTTTTGCTGGGAACTCTTTTGATACCGTTGAAATAATGAGAGGATAAAGGATTAATGTTGTGTCTCTGGGTTCATGGAGATCGTAAGGGGCTCATGGGTTAATTTGGACAGGAACATCCCTCTCTCTCTCTCTCTCTCTCTCTCTCTCTCTTTCTCTTTCTCTCTCTCTCTCTCTCTCGCTCGCTCACTCCCACATCTCCCCTTCTCTCTCTCTGATCCACACACACACACACACACACACACACACACACACACACACACACACACATCGAGAGCTTTAGGGTGGGTTGAGACGATGGACATTCTTCCAGCACTACTGGTTCAAGATTGTAATTGTAAAATAAGCATTTATCTCGATGTGGACACTTTGAGATTTAATATCAGTGTGCACCGGTGTGTGTATGTGTTGTTTGTTTGTTTGTTTTTTTGTTTTTGGGTTTTTTTTTGTTTTTTACTACAGATGCAGTGACGGTCGTCTGGTACATGACGTGTTCGGTTCTAACTATGACTTTTATCAACATCTAAAAATATCAGAAGTGAGTCGTACTTGTTTGAATGTCCATCCCTTCCACCCGCCTCTCCTCCCTGTCTGTCTATCTGTCTGTCTGTCTGTTTCTCTCACTGTGTCGCTTTCCCTCCCTCCCACTCTCTCTCTCTCTCTCTCTCTCTCTCTCTCTCTCTCTCTCTCTCTCTCTCTCTCTTTTCTTCTCTTCTCTTCCCTTCCCTCACTCCCCTCTTTCCATCTCTCTCTCCCTCTCCCTCTCTCTTCTCTTCTCTTCCCCTCCCTCACTACCCTCTTTCCATCTCTCTCCCTCTCTCTCTCTCTCTCTATCTATCTATCTATCTATCTATCTATCTATCTATCTCTCCTCTTCTTTTCTCTTCCCCTCCCTCACTCCCCCTCTTTCCATCTCTCTCTCTTTCTGTCTCTCTTCTCTTCTCTTCTCTTCCCCTTCCTCACTCCCCCTCTTTCCATCGCCCCCCCCCCCCCTCTCTCTCTCTCTCTCCTATCGCACTTCGTGTGAGACTGCCAAAGAAATCACACAAAGTGTTATATGATTTGGACATAAGAGGCAAAAATTATGGCGTCAAAATGTATTGAATAAGTGCATAAAATTGGATTTGGATACGCATGGTTAAACCAAGGGGGAATATGGATTTGTAGGCACACTTCCTTCGAGACTGACGGACTGCCGTGGGCAAGAATGGTCATCTCATATTCAAGATAGTGCTTTGTTTCATTTATAGACAAGTTAATTTGACACATTCTGGTCCTATTTATTCATCTATTAGTATGAGCATGGATAAACATCTAAAATTCAGTATGGCAAGGTTTTGATTTGAAATTTCTTACCTGTTAATACATCATTTTTCGCTGTAGACAACAACACATTAATGACCATCTTTGTCCTTAGTGTAAAAGTGCAAAAGAGAGTGAAGTCTGGTTTGTATTTTACTGTCTTGTCTTAAACGAATTTATAAATCAATCAATTCATTAAAATTGTTCAAGCAAGCCTTCCTGTTCAGATTGGCTATGTTCATATACGTTATGTATGTTAATCCGTGAATAAGCAATTAGCAGTTTATTTTGTACAAAGCTTTCAAACTTTGAAATATATCTACAATACATAGTTGAGTGATTGTACACTTGTTTGGGTATAAAAAGTGCATGTTTTGTGCACTTTATTCATACCTCTGAAATGCTTGTTTCTACCCCCCCTTCCTGAGGGGCCATGGCCTGTATTGAAGAAAACATCCGTATCCGTATCCCCTCCCCCATTCACTCAGTCACGTGCATGCAAACCCACATGATGACATAAGTACAGCTCCAGCACAAACCGTCTTCCAAAAACATTCGGCACAAAAGCACACTTTGTCAGAACACGTTCGATCACTCCTTTTGTCCAATGTTGACAAAATATTAAAGCTACAGAGGCCCCTCCTCCAGTACTTGATGTCAGTCTGTGGCAGATACGTACAGCACCAGCACACACCGTTTCCGAACACTCCACACAAAAGCAAGTGGTATCGAGAGCACTTTCTCTCTTCTTTTTTTTTTCTTCTCTCTCTCTCTCTCTCTCTCCCTCTCTCTCTTGGTTTTTGGGGGTTTTTTGTTTTGTTTTTCTTTCCATCTTGTGGTTTACATTTTTTGATGTAGTGCCACATGAGGTCATCTTGTTAATGATTCTATACCACATTATTGCACATTCATTCTGGTGTGGTTTACAAATATGGGTTTTTTTCTTTCGCTGTTGGACGCGAAAGGACAAAACCAAACCAAGACAAACGTAAAGTAACACAAATATCCAATGACACAGACACACACATACATATATGCACGCAAGCTCGAGTAGCACGTCTGTGCATGAGAAAAAAGATTATTAGCACAAATAAAAGAAGTGGATGTTTTATTTTATTTTATTTTTTTACGAAGAAAAGAAAATATACCTTACGTACTATTATATTTTGTGTTCAGCTGTATGCGGGAATATTAGAGATTCAAGTAAGATAGTTCTTAGCCATGGTTGAGCTTTTTTTTCTTTTCTTTTTTAATTATGTTGCTCTATTTTGTCCAACGGTGAAACTAAACAGCCCTTTCACTGCCAAATTTACCTTTATGCAACAGCTAGGTAGAGGACCCATGTCACTGAAAGGTGACCAGATCATGGGACTGTTACCCATGAACCTACCGCTCTTTATGTTCGGTGGCAGGAAAGGCCATATTTTCTACACATCACAAAGGGGAATCCCCAGCTATTCTTAGACACCTTATTTTCTGTGTTTATAGCACAAGGGAATCTTGTACTCTAAATCGACTGGCGGTGAAAGGGAAAACATAATAACAATAATAAAAAAATAATTAAAAAAGAAAAAAAGACACGGGTGTCCAGTACTTGTGTCTGTCCTTGGCTGTCCCCCTAGGTGGCCCACTGGCTGTCGTGGCTGCTGTGGCTGCTGCAGATCGTGACGGGCTTAGTGGCGCTGTGGCGCTCCAGCATTCTGCCGCAGACCCACATCTACCGCACCATCTGTGACATGATGCCATGCCAGCCCCAGTGCAAATGCTCCTGCAGGTTCAAGTTCAAGGAGCACGACCCCCAGAACCCCGCCGGCCCTGGCCCTGGCCCTGCCCCTGGCCCTGGCCCTGCCCCTGCTCCTGCCGCTGCCCCTGCCGCTGCCGTGCCCCCCTCGCCTCGCAAACCTGCCGGTGCCGTCACTACCACCAACGTGTGATTGGATGAGCTGGTACAGCTGCTAGTGTTGGTACTCTCCGCCCACGTGCAAAAATGTTAAGAGACATGGTTGTGAGCTTTTTTTTTTTTTTTTTTTTTTTTTTTTTTTTTTTTTTTTATAAGTGTTTACAAATACAGTGACTGGTATATTAATTATACTGATACATCTTGGAGAAGTATGAAATACAACGAACGAGAGTATATGTACATTTCTATGTGTATATACCTACTGACAAATAAAAGTGACTAGTATATTATTCATATCTTAGTTTGATAAATGTGAACTGACATTAACGAGGGTATAGGTGCAGCTTACAAACTTAGAAACAAACAAGATTGACCAGAATGCATGAACTTCCCACAGACAGAATAAGGAGAGAATAGAAATGTTCAAGTAAAACAGAAATGTGAAATAACTTGCACTGCTTGACTGTAAAACTGTGCTTGTAATTTTCGGAAACAGATAACAAACCAGAAAACTGAATAGATCAGGAAAAGCAGTTGTGTGCAGATTTAAGCTTCAACATAATAATATGTAAGGAAGTAATGAAAGGAATTAAATCAGAATATACAAATTACACAGTACCATGCAAGAAAGTGAAAGGAATTAGATCAGAATATACAAATTACACAGCACCATGCAAGAAAGTGAAAGGAATTAGATCAGAATATACAAATTACACAGCAACACCAACTGCACAAAAAATACAGATTTTGAAATTAAAACTTTGAAATATGAAACGATAAGGTAAACGAAGCGAAAATAATTACTTGCATTTACAGTCATACGTATTCACACACACTCGCGCGCGCAAACACACGTGCCCGCGTGTGCACTCACACTGTTGAACATGTTATTTCCCATTTATCTGTGCTACAGACTAGACCTACTTATCCATGCATTGATATTTATTCAGTTACTTAACAGTTTACTTACTTACCTACCTTATAACTTGTTTACTTTTTTGATATAGTGCTTGCATTGTTTTTTGTAATTGATTATGAGCCAGTATAAGTAATATGCAGAATAGTCAGCCAGCGTTCAAAATTCTGTGAAATAAAGAAAAAGAAGAAAACAATGTGTAATGGATCAACTGGACGTGACACACAAGCCAATAACTCTCTCTCTCTTCCTCTCTCTCTCCCTCTGTGTGTGTGTGTGTGTGTGTGTGCTGTTAGTTAAATGCATTCAGTACTGGTTAAAGTTAACACTGATGTATGAATACAGATTTCCTCACACGACATACTAAATGTTAGAATTGGATAACAGGACAGGAAAAACTCGGTTTCACGTGTTAGAAAATAAAGCTGCGTGCAACTGGATCAGTCAGGGTATTGGAGATGCGAATGCTTTAATTCGTTAGTTTCGTGAAAAACTGGTCGATTGTTGATAGCAAACTTGGAATTCCCATGCCTTAAACAGTGAAAGATAATATCTGGCTCATGTTAATAACATATATATTGAAAAAAAAGAAATCCAAACACAAATCAAACGCCGTATGAAAACTATTCCTCTCTAACCACATGCTGGATTTCAGAAGGAATTCAAAGCTTGTTCCAAAGCACGAGGGCATGGCATTCAAACGAACTGCACCCAGCATATTTTATACCTATAAGCATCGGTAGTGTGCAACAGCACTGACGTTAAACGCTGAATTGTCGCCAGTATCTTCGTAAACGCCCAAGTCTGTGGTTTCTTAGTAAACGCCAAATTGTCGCTGTTTCTTTTGCTGTGTGTTGATGGTGTTGAAGACGAAATAAAGTCAAGAAAGAATAAGAAATAAAGCTTTTAAGAAGCGGGGAACGAAAGAAGAAAAAAAGTAATGAAATAAAAAATCAAGGAAGTAAGAACAGAAAGATAAAACAAGAGGCAAAGGCTTCAAGACTAACTTGTGCTTTGTGCTTTATCCAGTAAAGGAATCACGAGGGAAAAAACACACGAGCAAACAGGTTAAAAAAATCGTCAAAAAGTGTTCTGTATTGAATATCATATATGAAATAAGCTTGGGAGAAAAAAAAGAAAGAAAGAAGAAGAAGGGGGGGAAAAAAAAGGCATACGAGCGTGATCGAACCATGCATGTTTGGCTCCGAAGCAAGCAGACTAATCCCCACTGCTGTGGCGCATCTGACGTCATTCAACAAAATTTAGTATTCGAAGCAAAGTTGATGATTTCTTCTTCCTGCGATGAATAGACGGGATTGTACTGCACGTAAAAACGCCGTTTAAGTCATGTTGTTTGTGTGTTTCATTATCACTCGAGTATTCTTTGATTTCGGCGGCAGAGGAGACGTTGCCATCGCTTCAAGCACGTACATTGCGACACATGCATGGTAGATCTCTAGATCTACACGAACCAGTCTACAACGGGCTGAAAGAAACGATCCATTCAAATTTTCTTTTATGTTCATTCCAGTTATTTCAGTGTCAACTTTAGAATATCTACATGCAGTAAATAAGTCGGTAGTGTAGTATGTGTTCTGTCCAGAATTTGTAATTCTTTCCTTTTGATTGTGAAGAAAAACGAGGTCATGTCGTCTTACCAAACACTTCTGGCAACTCAGTGGGATGCGGTTTTTAGAATTTTCGGATTTCGGAACGAATTTCAACGAAATAATGCATGTAGAGAGAGTCTTTTTATCCCTTTCCCCCATCCTACTCTCCCATCTTTCCATGTCTCAGCCCAGTCCTACTTGCCTATCACACCCACTATCCCCAATGTACACCCTCCTACTCCCGTTACCCCCAATCTGACTTCACCCTCCACTGCTCAACCTATCCCCTGCAGTAAACCTCTAGTTGACATAATCACCTGCAGATGCTTTACACAAAAGAAAGAAAAAGATGACGTGTTTCCCTTCAAAGAATGGAGTAGAATTACTGAGTGTGATCCCATCACGCCCCCCTAACCCCCTTGTCATACTTCCTCCCCCCCCCCACACACCCCTCTCCATTTCCCCCACCTACTCATCCTCTCCCAATCTCTTATGCCCATCCTCTGTCCTGGCAGCGGGATCAAAGCATAGTGCGGCGGCTTGGCTGAAGAATGGGAGGGGGGGTGGGGGGGGGGGGTAAACTTTACGGGTTGGTAATAACATATCGAGGTCCAACAATGTATACGCGCGCGTGCGGGCGTGTGTGTGTGTGTGTGTGTGAAAATAATCAATAAAAACGAAACGATTTTTTTTTTTAATGCAACGAGCAGTAATTGACACACACAACTGATTAATTTCCTTCTTTATTACATGCATTACAAATTGTATGACATTAATTATCCGTGCTTAATCTTACAGTGGCAAAACGCTCTCTCTCTCTCTCTCTCTCTCTCTCTCTCTCTCTCTCTCTCTCTCTCTCTCTCTGTGTGTGTGTGTGCGTGTGTGTGTGTGTGTGTGTGAAAACAATCAAAAATAAAAGAATCGAAAACATGAACAACTGACGTATAACCCCACCCCTCAAAACCATTATGCCTTAAATAAATCATACAATTGATTAATATCTTTTTACCCTGTTTATATGTTGCTAATCATATTACATTATATTGCTTATTAACTATCGACGATGCTTAATCATACTCATTCAAATCTTTGTTGATTTGTCAAGTTCGCTTACTGTTATCATTAGCATTTCGTTCTAAGGATGTTACATTGTAATCTCATTTTTTCACACACACACACACACAAAGAAAAAAGAAGACACACACACACACACACACACACACACACAAGACGCATGCACACACCGCTCATACACACACATGCACACAGCGTACGTATGCAACAATTTGTAGGCTCACACACCAACACACACACACACACTGACACACACACGTAATATTATATATATATATATATATAGAGAGAGAGAGAGAGACCGCACATGCAATATTCTGCAGGCTCACACACATCAACGAAAGCCCAGCCCTCAACCGCCGAACGGACACGCTAATAACGTGGACTACAACGTTGAAGCACTTAAGAACAATAACCGTTTGTCCCTGTGAAATTTTTGTCAATGCTGCAAGAGTGACCTCTCTTCTATGCTCAATAATAACCTCCCTTGGTGTAAACATTCTTGGCGTTCAAAAAAAAGACTAAGTGCATTTCTCATCGAGAAAAGTCGAGAAAATTAACACACTTTCATCGTAGCTTTTACAAAGTTGTAAGTGGAGGAGGTTTTTTCTTAGGGCCATGGAAAAGCCATGGCCTCGATTGAAAAGTATCTGTTCGTGCAGAGAGATCGGGAGAGTTCGGTGTACGGCGCGGTTGCGAAGTATTTGGAGCAACGAGGAGACTGGAAAAAACACAACAGGGACTCGTCCCGCTTCAACCTCATGCTTGGAGACAGGAACAAGTTACCCTGGCACAAGTTTGGTGAGAAAGGACGAGTCTTGGTGTTGTGTTTGTTTGTTGTTGTTGTTTTTTGGGGAGTGGGGGTAGGGGTGGGGGGTGTTGCACGGGTTCAGTATTTTAGCATTGACTTGTGCTAAAACAGAAACAAACTACAACAAAAATTATCTCCCATCCCTTCTACTAAGTTCTAGTTCTACACACACACACACACACACACGTGCACGCATGTGCACACACACATACAAACACACACACATGTACACATAAATATATATATATATAATACGTATATATATGTGTGTGTGTGCACGTGTACATGTGTGTGTTTGTGTGTAGAACTGGACCTCAGTAGAAGGGATCAGATATATATATATATATATATATATATATATAAGTGTGTGTGTGTGTGTGATATGTTTTGGCAATATACACACAATGTATGTAGGCTCACACACACACACACACACACACACACACATTGATTTATGTATATGTGTGTACATATGCCTGCATACATGTGTACATGTGTGTGTGTGTGTGTGTGTTGAAAAAAGTGAATAATCATGCACATTTTATTGTTGTTATTTGTACAGGACAAATTCCAGGACTGACTCAGGTTGTGAATTATTACCGTGGATCAGAAATACTGTGTCGCAAGACTGCCATGACAAGGTAAAACCCACAGTCCACATCCATTTAAACACCTATAATAGCGTAAATCTGTCTAAGCTTTGTCCATTGACAAATAACAGGCATTTGTGAAAAAACATGTGTTTCTTTCTTTCTTTTTTTAAGTTGAATGATTATATATGGTCTTCAGTATTCTTTAATATTTGGAGTTAAATTTTCCAGAGGTCACACTTGAAAAAATATGTGGTATGTGTCTGTTTACCATATAAGTCAAGTGCAGTCAATTCAACTTTATTATCTCCAATTAAGAAATTCACATGTAGTCTTGTTACTCAAGCCCACAATACAAACATAAAAATATGCATTCTAAAAGACATGTATGTGCATTCACACGCTTACACACTTGTACAATATATTAAACAGATGATGATAAGTCATTATAGAAATTTATACCAAGCTGTAAAACAACACAACAAAAGTTAAGATTAAGCATATAAGGCAGAAAAACAACAAATTACAACATAGAATTAACACTTTTACAGTGAACTAACAAAACATCTCAAATGATAAACAAAAAACAACAACAAAAAACAAAAAAAAAAAAAAAATGTCAGTCCCAAAGGAAAGTTAACGTCTTGTTAACATTTCCAACTTAAGTAAGAAATACCTTTCTCATCCTTACTCTTTCTCTCTATCTCTCTGTCTACCCCTACCCCCAACCCCCCTTTTTTTCTTATATTAGTTTTGGGTGAGTTCAGTTCATTAATAAGAATGTTATGAATGTTAGTCGTAATTTAGTATTTACTTTCACATTGATGGAAAAAAGAAATATTCCACTTGATAAAGTCTTGGATTATTGTTGCAGGAAGATGAAAAATATTCCATGAAATGAATTCATTAATAAAAGACAAATCTGGAAATATCTATACTACCAATATGTATTGATAATAATAATATGAAAAGGAACAAGTAAGTAAAGCAATAACGTGAGTGTTTGTTCATTGATCTATGTCTTTTAAATATAAGTGGAATGAACGTGTGTGTGTGATTGTGTGTGTGTGTGTGTGTGTGTGTGTGTGTGTGTGTGCATGAGAACTCTTGATACTAACTCTTAAGACACATGTTCTTGATCACATTAAACTACATTGGCATTTCCTAAGAATCAGAATAAACCTGTTACTTCAGCAAAAAATAAACAGCTCTCTCTCTCTCTCTCTCTCTCTCTCTCTCTCTCTCTCTCTCTCTCTCTCTCTCTCTCTCTCTCTTTTCTCTCCCTCTCCCCCCTCTCTCTCCCCCCTCTCTCTCTGTCTCTGTCTCTCTCGCTCTCTGTCTCTGTCTCTCTCTCCCCCTCTCTCTCTCACTCTCTCTCTCTCCCCCCTTTCTCTCTCTCTCTCTGTCTCTGCCTCTCTCTCTCTCTTTCACTTTCTCATTCTCTGTCACTCTCTCTGTCTCTCTTTGTCTCTGTCTTTCTCTCTCTCTCTCTGTCTCTCTCTCTGTGTTACTCTCTCTGTGTCACTGTCTCTGTGTCTCTGTTTCTCTCTCTCTCTCTCTCTCTCTCTCTCTGTGTCCCTCTCTCTATCTCTCTCTCTCCATCACTCTCTCTCTCTCCATCACTCTCTCTGTCACTCTCCCCCCCCCCCTCTCTCTCTCCCCCTGCCCTCCCCGTCTTCTCCCTGGTCATCTCCTCCCCACCCATATATACACCAAGACACATGCATACATGCAAACATTCAGGCACATGCGCATGCACACATCAAAACAGGGCATGATATGATTACAGATCATTACGATGAAATATAAAATTCACACACACACACACACACACACACACACACACACACACACACACACACACACACACACACACCTGCATGCATATTTTCGGCCCCATCAAACCAAACACACCGGCATACATATAAACTGGCAAAAACTGACACTCCATATAACCCAGCCTGGCCCCTTAGAATTCATGCTTGTTCATCTGTTCCACTGACCTTGGTAGAAAGCTGTACTTCCTCCATGCCATTTTACACCAAATAGATTGGTACCACCTGTCAGATGGGAGGGCCTTATAGTATCCAGCAAGGACATGACTCTCTTTACTTGCAGTCATTCTTGCTTTTTGCATCATTCGTCCTTCTGACATTTTGCTCAAACACACTACCTATCACCCACAATCTGACCACTTACATTCACAATTCTGTACAGAACTCCCTTGCATTTCACACTCAATCCACCATACCAAGAAATGAATGAAAATGCCAGCTGCAGCCCCGAACAGGTTCAATGCGACAGCAGTGAAAACTTTGAAGAAGTGCAGTGTTTGTTTTAGTGTGTGTTTGTGTATTTGTGTGCGTGCGTGCGTGCGTGCATGTGTGTGTGTGTGTGCATGCGTGTGTGTGTGTGTGCATGCACATGTATGTGGACAGCATACATATATGTGTATTCATGTTCATCATCATCAGTTGTCCCTCCACAGACTCTTCAAAGAGCACTGCAAGAAAACCAAACAGCCTTTGTTCCCGTGGTTGCCCACATCCTATATACTGACAGCAGCATCTCCAAACTGCGGCTCAAAAGACCTTCACCCAGTGAGACAGAGGGCCGCAGTGAACAGATCTGATGAGAGAGAAGAGCTGAGACAATGTGTGAAGTGTGACTCTTCCAAGAACTCAATCTGGATTGTGAAAAGCACTGCAGGATCAAAAGGTATATTTGTATTCTGAAGGGACAAAATGAAAAAGAATCAACAGTTCATTGGGATTGTAAACTGTCATGCTAACACTGTAATAGTAATTTGATTGCTATTTATTAGGTGTGTTTTTTTTTAAGATGGAATAGTGGCAGCAGTTGCAGTATCTGCAGTGGTAACAGTTTGACTAAAAGTGGAAACAGTTGCAGTCAATGTTGTACTTGACAGTTAATGTACATGCAAAATGCTGAGAAGTGAAAATTGTAATACTTGTAATTCATTTTATATTAACTGTTTAGAATTATATTTCAAAACAGTGCTGTCCATGTGACTCTTTAAAGTGCCACATACTGATCATATTTTTCCTCACCTCTGTACTCTGCACTGGCTCCCCATAGAGGTGAGAATTAAATACATAGTTGCGTGTCTTGTGTGTCTCAATGCTTACACTCTGCTTTTCCTCTGACTGTTACCTTCTGAAAATTCCTTGTGTCAGTACAAGAAGCAAAGTGAACACGCTTTCCTCTTTGCTCATTTCTTGAACAACCTTCCACATCATATCTGGTATCCATTCATCTGATAACATGATTGCCTTTGGCTCTTCACTAAAAACTAATCTTTACAGAACCCATGTCAAAGAACTCTTGGTTTTCTTACTTTTCCAACAATGTCCCACGCCTTCCAACTCACTTTGCATGTTTGAGGAATGAGAGAGGGGGGAATGGGGGGAGGGAGTGGGGAAGAGAGAGTGGTCATGAATGGTTTATGTCATTTGTAACTTTCCTTTCATGTAAAGTGCCCTGAGCTCTTAGAAAGAAAGGGTGCTGTACAAATTTTGTTATCATGATCATCGTTAGTAGTAGTAGTAGTAGTAGTATACATTTTAGTTTTTAAAAAAAGGAAAAAAAAAGACAATTATGGTAGGATTTATTTTCAACAAATATACTTCTGACCTTCCCACCCCCACAAAAAAACAGATGATGATAATAACTGATCATAAATCACTTTTTCTTTGGCTGTAAGTACATTATGACACATAAATAAAACTCATTTGACAGCAGTAGTACTTACAGCTGAAATATATAATCAGATAAAAAAAAAGGGAGATTTATAAAAACTGGAACAAAAAGAACACACACACACACACGTCAATTTCCTGTATGCTTCTAAAATTCATTCGAAAAAGATTGTTAACAATTAGATATCAAAAGAAATAGAAAAAAAAAGCTTGCAGTAGAAATAGGGAGAAGAATTCCCTTTCATACCACTTTCTTTTTTCAAACTTAAATTCCTTGTAATAAAAGTCCATCTCTCACTTGTACAGATGTAAGAGTCAAAATTTCACGAGACAGCAACACATTTACTGGCTAGCGAATGTGTTGATCATTTACTACTTTTTGCTGGAGTTTCAGTTTCTGAAGGAAGTGTCACTGCATTCAGACAAATTCATGTACGCTTCATCACATGTGCTAGGCAGATGCCGGACAGTACCGTTGCCCAACGCGCTTAATGAGGCCTTGAGTGAATGCATATGGATTTGTGTACGTACCTGTCAGACTGAATTTCTTCCTCAGGAATTTGCCAGAGAACGACGTGTGTATATGCAAGCAGAAGATCAAATACGCACGTTAAAGATCCTATAATCCATGTCAGCGTTCAGTGGGTTATGGAAACAAGAACATACCCAGCATGCACACCCCCGAAAACGGAGGATGGCTGCCTACATGGCGGGGTAAAAACGGTCATACACGTAAAAGCCCACTCGTGTGCATACGAGTGAACGTGGGAGTTGCAGCCCACGAACGCAGAAGAAGAAGAAGAAGAAGCCAGAGAACACTTTTGTTGCCATGGTTTCTTTTTCAGTGTGCCAAGTGCATACTGCACACGGGACCTTGTTTTATCATCTCACCGTCTAATAAACTGAAGACTACTACTTTAATTATTGTATCCAAATCACTGAATGCTCAGTTTGATTTTCCGGTCAAACTTGGGAGGAAGGGTGAGGCCAGGATTCAAACCCACACCCTCACTGACATTTTATTGGCAGATAAACATCTTAACCATCCTGCTGCCTTCCACCTTGCAGGAGAAGGCATCAAGATTTCCCGAAACGTCGATGAGTTGATCAGCTATGTGGACGAACAGTCGACAGCGTTCGTCTGCCAGCAGTACATCCACCCGCCACTTCTGCTTGCAGAGAGGAGAAAGTTTGACATCAGGTATGTCTTTCGACTGCTGTCCTGTATGTACTGCTGAAGAGTATGTATGAAGCATGCAACACATAACACATAAATTGTCTGCTTTGCTGTGTGGATGAATATAAATTCATAATGCCCATTCAGTTGCTAGGGGAGAGTTTGAAGTGTGTCAAAGAAGTTGGTGATGTGTTGATAGGTAGAAATTCATCATACTTTGTGCTTGTGGTTGAATTATAATAAGTTCATAAAAAAAAAGAAATTCTAGGGTTTTTGTTGTTGGCTGTTGGAGGGATGTGGCAGAATGGTAAAGACACTCGTCTGCCAATATAGAATCTGTGAGGATTTGAGTTTAAATCCCGCTCGTGCCCATTCTACCAAGTTTGACTGGAAAATCAAACTGAGCATCTAATCATTCAGATGAGATGATAAACAGAGGTCCCATGTGTAGTATGCACTTGGCACACTGAAAAAGAACCAGTGACAACAAGAATGTTGTCCTCTGGAAAAAAAATTGTAGAAGAAATCCTCTGTGATAAGTACACAAATATTATATGCGTTTACTCAAGGCCTGACTAAGCATGTTGGGTTATGCTGCTGGTCAGGCATCTGCCTAGCAGATGTGGTGTAGCGTGCATGTATTTGTTTGAACGCTGTGACACCGCATTGAAAAAACTAAAACTGTTGTTGGTTGTTTTTGTGTGTTTCCTTGTTTTGTTTGTTTGTTTCTTTTTGTGCCATCTTCCATGCCGTCTCAGATAGTGTTCCATGGCACTTGTCCTAAGTCCTCCATACACACCAACAATGACATACTTTGCTCTTGCGTGGAGTGATGGCATAGAGGTAACACATCTGCCTTGGAAGTGAGAGAATCTGAGCACACTGGCTCGAATCACGGTACAGACACCAATATTTTCTTTCCCTCCACTAAACCTTGAGTGGTGGTCTGGACGCTAGTCATTCGTGTGAGATGATAAACCGAGGTCCGGTGTGCAGCATGCACTTAGCACACATAAAAGAACCCATGGCAACAAAAGGGTTGTCCCTGGCAAAATTCTGTAGAAAAATGCACTTTGATAGGAAAAACAAATGAAACTGCACTCAGGAAAAAATACCAAAAACTGGGTGGCGCTGTCAGTGTAGTGACACTGAATTTCACACAGAGAAATCTGTTGTGACAAAAAAGAGAAATACAATACAATATAAATACAATAGTGGTGGAGGAATACTGACCAAGCGCCCTGCAGAATGGAGACAGCCACTGCATTCTTCTTATGACCGCCCCCTTGAAACTGCCAACACCAAAGACTGTGAGATGAAATCGCCACATGCACGGGCAAGGGCTGCATGGAAGTAGAACACGGCTGCTCAGCCGAGCACAAAATCCGGCTCTTTAGTTAGCCGAGCAGCGTCTAGCGTCTTAGGTCAAAAATTTTTTAATGCCAGACTTTCCCACCGCACTCTGTACTGACCGGCACATTCGCCGCGGTATTTCTGGCCCCGCGCGCCAAACTGGGACACTGCCTTCTTTGTTTCACTCGGCCCCGCGGCCCCCGCCCCACTTTTCCCACCTTTTCACAGCATCCACACATTTCCTGCAGCGATTACAGAAAGTTGAATTATTGCTATTCCTGCATGTATTATTGGAGTGCAGTTTGATTTGATTTACACAATTTCATTATTTTATCAACATCATCGTTTCATTTTTTTTTTTTTTTTTTTTTTTAACCTTAAAAATCTTCGTCTTTCTCGTGGAATGAAGGGTAAGGCAGTGCCATAAGCCGACAGACACTCACCCCGCTCTCCATCCCCCTGCTGCTCGCACTCACCATGCTACAGTGTGTTCATTTAAACGTTTGTTGTGCTGCCAAGAAAAATCGCACAACTCAAAAGGTAAGCTGATCTGCATGCAGGCATGCTATATATTCTGTGTGTATTTACGATGTTACTGTTCTAAACGCCTGTTTTCTTAGAGAGGGATTTAAACTTAACGATTTTTGCGATCATGTTTCTGCTTATCCTTCTCTTCTCTTTCTTCATTTATGTTTCAGCCGTTGCCGCAACAACCGCTATGTAAGAAAACATATTGTGTTTGGAGTCAATGGAAAGCTTATTTTGTGTTCTTTTTAGAAAACCACTTCTTTAGTCGTTATTTCCGATCCATCCGAGGAGATGATGCGCGAAAAAACAAAGCAGATTTACCGCCGAACAAGCGTACAGCGAGTGCCGCTGGCGCGGCCTGTTTGTCAGCCGCGTTTATTTATATCCATGCCCTACTTCCTGGGTTCACGAACTTTCGCAGGACCAACTAAAGTGCCAGCACTGAACACCCGTGAGAAGAGAAATCAGTTTTGAGGTCCCATTGAGTGCAGCACATGAAGGATCAAAGAGTCTTTTTTTTCTTTAGTTTATGATTGATGATGATATGATAAGATGTATGTGATATGATATAATGTGATTATGATATGATATATATTACATGATATGATTATGATGTGACATGATTACACAGAGAAATTTGTTTTGACAAAAGAGTAATACAAACAAACAAACAAAAAAGGGGGGAGGGGGGCATTACATCATATGTACCTTTTGATAAAACCAATGAAACAGGGGGAATGAAATACTTCTTTTTTTTCCCCTATAGGTGCTGGGTGCTTGTGGATTTATTCTACAACGTATACCTGTATCGCGAGGGAGTGTTGAGAACAGCTTCAGACCCATACGGTGAAGACCTCGGCCATGTGACTGCTCACCTGACCAATCACAGCTTACAAAAAGAACTGTCTGACAATTTTGGACACTTTGAGGAGGGCAACGAGATGTTTTTTGATGCTTTTGACAGGTTGGTTCTTGGTTGCTTTCGATACCTTTGACAATCTGATGTCATGCTCTGTGGAAAGAACTTACAGTTGAAGTTTCTCAAGGGTTGACTTTTTGTCCATCATGATTTTGTGTGTCTGTCTTGACGGAAGGTGGTAATAGAATTGTGTGTGGTATGTGTGTGCTTGTAATGTGTGTGTGTCTTTGTGCTTGCATGTGTGTGTGTGTGTGTGTGTGTGTGGTCATAAGCATTCAGGCAAAGTTTGTGGGGGTGGGGGTGGGGGGGTTGTTATTGTTGTGTGTGTTTGTGAAGCCTGTGGTATACACACTGCATCACACTGTGATACTGTGCTGTCATGTAGGCTCTGTCAGCAGACTCAGTTCAGTTCCAGTTTCAAGGAGGTGTCAAAAAGCATGAGGACTCATCCATATATGGTACACCACATCTGCTGAAAATAAAATAAAGGTGGATGCCTGATTTTTGCACAAACCCAACACACTGGTCATGCCTTGAGACCCTACTCTAGGTTTGTGTAAAACATTTTTTTGTATTTTGTATTTCTTTTTATCACAGCAGATTTCTCTGTGTGAAATCCGGGCTGCTCTCCCCAGGGAGAGCGCATCACTACACTACAGCGCCACCCATTTTTTTGTATTTTGTCCTGCGTGCACTTTTTTTTTTTTTTTCCTATCGAAGTGGATTTCTCTACAGATTTTTGCCAGGAACAACCCTTTTGTTGCCATGGGTTCTTTTACGTGCGCTAAGTGCATGTTGCACACGGGACCTCGGTTTATCGTCTCATCCAAATGACTAGCGTCCAGACTACCACTCAAGGTCTTGTGGAGGGGGAGAAAATATTGGTGGCTAAGCCGTGATTCGAACTAGCGCGCTCAGATTCTCCCGCTTCCTAGGCGGACGCATTACCTCTAGACCATCACTCCACACAAACATTAACATAAAAGAATGATAAAATAAATAAATAAAACAGTACAGTATTGGAGAATCAGACCCTTGCATCAGCTCCATGTTGAGAGATGTATATGTTTCTAATAGCTGGCCAGACGACATTGCCTGGAAATCTCTCTTCTTTTCCTTTTTTTATTATTTAGAAAAAAAAATTTTTTAGCACAAAGGTTCACAGAAAATGAGTTCTTTATGGAAGAGATTCACCTTCCCTACCACCTCACTTAAAAAAAGTAAGAGGAGTAATTTTGATTATTGTAATTCTTCTTCTTCTTCTTCTTACTGTTCTTGTTTACTAAACAAAAATAATGGAAGGAAAAGAAAAATTGTACCCACAGCATCAGTATCCCCATCACGAGCAGTAAGTATAGTGATCAACATGAATGCAGTGATAGCAGAACACTTGTTTACTCTTTTTGTTTGTTTGTTTTCCGGTCTTCAGGTATTTGACAAGTTGCTATGGCGTCAGTCTGGAGTCCAAGATTCTGCCGCAGATCCGGACCATCACACGCACCTGTTTTTTGATCGTTCAGGATGTGAGTCCATACCTGTCAGCCACAGGTGTATCTAGAGAATGTATTCTTTTTAATTTTATTGTTGCTGTTGTTGTTGTTGTTGTTGTTGTTGACATAATCAAGTAAAAAAAACAAACACTTTTTAAAATGTTATTTATCATTTCTGTCACATCTGCCGCACAGTTTCAATGGACTTATTCTCACGCTGCATATCCCCAGTTACAACATAAACAGCCATAACTAGGCCTGTCTTCTGCAGTCTCAGTACCAGCACTTAACTCACTCAGTACAGCCAGTCCTCTCTTCTCCTCTACACAGACCCCTCAGATGTCCAGTGGGTGTCTGAATGACCCAACCTTTAGCTTCCATCGTCAGAATTGTGGTATTCTTTGTCAACATTCACCTCTTCAGTATAAGAGCCTTCCGCTTGCAATATTTTGATGATGGTGATTGGGGTGAAATGCTGTTAACGTCGTCTCTTTCGCCGTTCGTATGGAGAGAGTTAATCTACAGGGAACTATGAATGTTTAGTCACCATGGAATCCCTTGCCAGAGGAAATCCAAACAGACAGACAGGCAGGCAGAGAGACAGATACATAGATCTGTTAACGGAAAATATAGAAAAGTCAAGATCCCAACATGCATGTCATGGGTATGAGTAGCAATGCAAGTCCTTGAACACACACACACACACACACACACACACACACAAAACCAAACACACACACACACACACCCCCACACACACACACACACACACATGCCCACACATGCCCACACACACACACACACACACTTGCACATGCCCACACACATACACATGAACTCAATGGATAGTTATTTTGCAGTGATTACTGTTTCAGCATGTACAGACGGTGGGAGCAGGGCACTGGAGCTTTCAGCTGTTCGGGTTAGATTTCATGGTGGACGAACACTTCCGTGTGTGGTTACTGGAGGTCAACGGAGCTCCAGCCTGTGCAAGGTATGGTACCTCAACAGTGACAGGTGATTCATATTGAACAGGCAGGACTGAATGATGATGACAGTAAACCTCAGTAATGACAGGTGACTAATATTGAACAGGTAGGACTGAATGATGACAGGAAACATCAATGTCAGGTGATTCATATTGAACAGGTAGGACTGAATGATGATGACAGTAAACCTCAAGAGTGACATTTGATATTTATTGGACAGGTAGGAATGAATGATGACGACAGTAAACCTCAACAATGACAGGTGATTGATATTGAACAGGTAGGACTGAATGATGACGACAGTAAACCTCAACAATGACAGGTGATTGATATTGAACAGGTAGGACTGAATGACGACAGTAAACCTCAACAATGACAGGTGATTGATATTGAACAGGTAGGACTGAATGATGACGACAGTAAATCTCAATAATGACAGGTGATTGATATTGAACAGGTAGGACTGAATGATGATGACAGTAAACCTCAACAATGACAGGTGATTGATATTGAACAGGCACGACTGAATGATGATAACAGTAAATCTCAATAATGACAGGTGATTGATATTGAACAGGTAGGACTGAATGATGGCGACAGTAACCTCAATAATGACAGGTGATTCATATTCAACAGGTAGGACTGAATGATGATGACGGTAAACCTCAAGAGTGACAGGTGATTGATATTGAACAGGTAGGAATGAATGATGATGACAGTAAACCTCAACAATGACAGGTGATTGATATTGAACAGGTAGGACTGAATGATGACGACAATAAACCTCAACAATGACAGGTGATTGATATTGAGCAGTTAGGACTGAATGATGACGACAGTAACTTCAGTGTCATGTGATTGATATTGAACAGGTAGGACTGAATGATGACGACAATAAACCTCAACAATGACAGGTGATTGATATTGAGCAGGTAGGACTGAATGATGACGACAATAAACCTCAACAATGACAGGTGATTGATATTGAACAGGTAGGACTGAATGATGGCGACAGTAACCTCAGTAATGACAGGTGATTCATATTGAACAGGCACGACTGAATGATGATGACAGTAAATCTCAATAATGACAGGTGATTAATATTGAACAGGAAGGACTGAATGATGGCGACAGTAACCTCAGTAATGACAGGTGATTGATATTGAACAGGTAGGACTGAATGATGATGACAGTAAATCTCAATAATGACAGGTGATTGATATTGAACAGGTAGGACTGAATGATGGCGACAGTAACCTCAATAATGACAGGTGATTCATATTCAACAGGTAGGACTGAATGATTATGACGGTAAACCTCAAGAGTGACAGGTGATTGATATTGAACAGGTAGGAATGAATGATGACGACAGTAAACCTCAACAATGACAGGTGATTGATACTGCACAGGTAGGACTGAATGATGACGACAATAAACCTCAACAATGACAGGTGATTGATATTGAGCAGTTAGGACTGAATGATGACGACAGTAACTTCAGTGTCATGTGATTGATATTGAACAGGTAGGACTGAATGATGACGACAATAAACCTCAACAATGACAGGTGATTGATATTGAGCAGGTAGGACTGAATGATGACGACAATAAACCTCAACAATGACAGGTGATTGATATTGAACAGGTAGGACTGAATGATGACGACAGTAAACCTCAACAATGACAGGTGATTGATATTGAACAGGTAGGACTGAATGATGATGACAGTAAATCTCAATAATGACAGGTGATTGATATTGAACAGGCACGACTGAATGATGATGACAGTAAATCTCAATAATGACTGGTGATTGATATTGAACAGGTAGGACTGAATGATGGCGACAATAAACCTCAACAATGACAGGTGATTGATATTGAACAGGTAGGACTGAATGATGACGACAATAAACCTCAACAATGACAGGTGATTGATATTGAGCAGTTAGGGCTGAATGATGGCGACAGTAACCTCAGTAATGACAGGTGATTCATATTGAACAGGCACGACTGAATGATGATGACAGTAAATCTCAATAATGACAGGTGATTAATATTGAACAGGAAGGACTGAATGATGGCGACAGTAACCTCAGTAATGACAGGTGATTGATATTGAACAGGTAGGACTGAATGATGATGACAGTAAATCTCAATAATGACAGGTGATTAATATTGAACAGGTAGGACTGAATGATGGCGACAGTAACCTCAGTAATGACAGGTGATTCATATTGAACAGGTAGGACTGAATGATGACGACAGTAAACCTCAACAATGACAGGTGATTCATATTGAACAGGTAGGACTGAATGATGACGACAATAAACCTCAACAATGACAGGTGATTGATATTGAGCAGTTAGGACTGAATGATGGCGACAGTAACCTCAGTAATGACAGGTGATTCATATTGAACAGGCACGACTGAATGATGATGACAGTAAATCTCAATAATGACAGGTGATTAATATTGAACAGGTAGGACTGAATGATGGCGACAGTAACCTCAATAATGACAGGTGATTGATATTGAACAGGTAGGACTGAATGATGATGACAGTAAATCTCAATAATGACAGGTGATTGATATTGAACAGGCACGACTGAATGATGATGACAGTAAATCTCAATAATGACTGGTGATTAATATTGAACAGGTAGGACTGAATGATGGCGACAATAAACCTCAACAATGACAGGTGATTGATATTGAACAGGTAGGACTGAATGATGACGACAATAAACCTCAACAATGACAGGTGATTGATATTGAGCAGTTAGGGCTGAATGATGGCGACAGTAACCTCAGTAATGACAGGTGATTGATATTGAACAGGTAGGACTGAATGATGATGACAGTAAATCTCAATAATGACAGGTGATTAATATTGAACAGGTAGGACTGAATGATGGCGACAGTAACCTCAGTAATGACAGGTGATTCATATTGAACAGGTAGGACTGAATGATGACGACAGTAAACCTCAACAATGACAGGTGATTCATATTGAACAGGTAGGACTGAATGATGACGACAATAAACCTCAACAATGACAGGTGATTGATATTGAGCAGTTAGGACTGAATGATGGCGACAGTAACCTCAGTAATGACAGGTGATTCATATTGAACAGGCACGACTGAATGATGATGACAGTAAATCTCAATAATGACAGGTGATTAATATTGAACAGGTAGGACTGAATGATGGCGACAGTAACCTCAGTAATGACAGGTGATTCATATTGAACAGGTAGGACTAAATGATGGTGACAGTAACCTCAGTAATGACAGGTGATTCATATTGAACAGGCACGACTGAATGATGATGACAGTAAATCTCAATAATGACAGGTGATTAATATTGAACAGGTAGGACTGAATGATGGCGACAGTAACCTCAATAATGACAGGTGATTAATATTGAACCGGTAGGACTGAATGATGACAACAATAAACCTCAACAATGACAGGTGATTAATATTGAACAGGTAGGACTGAATGATGGCGACAGTAACCTCAATAATGACAGGTGATTAATATTGAACCGGTAGGACTGAATGATGACGACAGTAAACCTCAATAATGACAGGTGATTAATATTGAACAGGTAGGACTGAATGATGACGACAGTAAACCTCAACAATGACAGGTGATTCATATTGAACAGGTAGGACTGAATGATGACGACAGTAAACCTCAATAATGACAGGTGATTGATATTTAATTTTTTGGGTGCCAGTTAGGTCTCAATGGTGATGGTGATGATGACTGTGGTAACGTTAGGCAGCAGTGTCAATGACTAAAATCATAATAACTAAATAATTATTTTTAAAAAAATAATTATTATGATTACAGTAGTTATAATTACAGTAACCAATAAGTCTTTAATGTTGTTGTGTGTGTGTGTGTGTGTGTGTGTGTACAGTGATGACAGTGGTGGTAGTGCCAGTGGTGATGTTGATAAATGCTTTGATGATGATGGTGTTGTCATGGACATGTATGAACTTCCTAATTCAACAAATAAAAAGACACACCATTCAGTATACTATTCACATACTGATTACTGTTGCTACAGTTGTAGGGAAGTGACATTGTTATAGATTTCCAAAAGTGTAGTAATGTAATACTAAGTCACACAATAAGTCATTCATTTACAAAACTCCCACTGGTCTTTTCGTAAAAGATCTATGACTTGTTGTTTCATATTTATGCACACACACACACACACACACACACACACACACACACACACACACACACACACACACACAACAGCACACACACACACACACACACACACACACACACACACAGGTGAGATTTGACAATACCTTCACTTAAAAATGATAGGGGGTTTGGATGTGGTGGACAGCTTCACCAGCCAAGCAACTAATAAACTATTCAGATAAAGCCATTGTACAAGTGACCTGAACTGAACTCATCAAACTTGCTGCTTTAAAAACATGGGTGTGTGTGTGTGTGTGCTGCGCGTGTGTGAGTGTGTGTCTGTGTGTGTCTGTGAATGTGTGTTTGCATGTGGTAAGTCGTTCACCGATGTATATCCATTGAAACCCTGACTTTCTCAGATTGTAAATCTGTCATCTTGTACCCGTGTTTCTTTGTTCAGCAAATTGCTGCCAGATATGGTTCGCTGCTTGGTTGAGACTGCAGTTGATCCCGCCTTCCCACCACAAGTACCTGTGAAGTACAGTGAGAATCTTTTTGAGAGGATCTGAGAATGCGATGTGCTGGGGCCAAACTCATTTCTGCACTTGCTGACAAGAGAAACAGCTAATTTGTTGGTCAGTGATTATTTATTTGACTTTTAGACAGAGGACCGGTGGCTGTTTATTCATAACCTTGCACAGTGATTCTTTGCATCATGTAATAGTATGTCACATCATTTCGCTTTTACATTATTTAGGTATGTATTTCAAAGTTGATATGTACCAGTTCCCAGTGATTGGAAAAACATTGCCATGTTGTTGTTGTGTTTTTATGCCAGGTCACATTATGTCATATCATATTTTGTCATATGTAAGGGTTTTTTTTGGAAAAGTTTTCATGTATGTTTGTTTTTTGTTGTTGTTTTTTAATCAAGCAAGTGAATCAATCTGTATGATTATGTGACTAGTTAGGGGAAGAGAATTTTCAGCAGAAATGGGAACATTTTATGTTTTTATTTTATTTTTTTGTTTTTTTTACTGGGTTTTAGTTTCATTCCTTCTGAGTTTCCGTGTGCCTTTTTTGTCTCTGCTCTCACCCCGCCCAGCCCCCCCCCCTCCCCCTCCCGCCCCCCCATCCCAACCCTACTTCCACCCCTTCTCTCTCTCTCTCTTGTCTTTTTGGGCCTTGTATAGAGATTTTAAGAAAACTGTGATAAAGAAAATAATCTTCAATGGAAGGTGTGTTTGTGTGTGTATGTGCATGTGTGTGTGTTCGTGTATGCATGTATGTGCATATATTTGTGTGTGTAATCCATATGTCTCTCTCTCTCTCTCTCTCTCTCTCTCTCTCTCTCTCTCAAACACAATCTCATTCACACCACCATTAGAGCAATTTGTGTAGAAGTCACCAGCAAAATTCTCCTCCATATCAAGGCTGCTGATGACACTGCCTGCCCTGAGGTCATGACCATTCCAACACATCAAACACAACCCCAGGAAGGTTTAGACGAAGTAGTCTCTTCAAGTCTCTTCAAGAAACAACTACAACAAAACCCAGAAAGTTGGAAGATTACCTTCCACCCCTTGAAGTAATCAGTCGTCCGCATTACCCAACGACATAAGACAATCGCGCACACCCACTACCTTTCTGTTCAGAAACTTCAAGGTGATTTCCAGATAAAATATCTGGGAGTCACACTCTCCCAGGATCGTAGATGGGGACCACAGTATCACCAGTAAGACCAACAAAGCCTCAGGTGATGTCTACCAGAACGTTGATAAATTACTGACATGGTCATGCAGGGACAGAGCTGAATAAAAAAAGTGCACCCAGATTTCTGACCGAATGTTGAAAGTTGATATTGGCTTTGCAGAGTCAAGATATGGTCTGAAATATGACTAAGTGAAGACTTAAGATTCTATAAGTATGGCTTCTGTCTTGTCGTCATTACGTTTAAGCTTGTTTTCATCGTCCACTCCTTCACAGCAACAATGTACATCTCAATCTTTTTGCAGAGGATAGCAAAAGAATTTGGGTAAGAAGCTTAAGTGAGTTGGGTGTTATCTGTAAACTCTGTGAAAATCACACTGATATTGTCTGATAATGTCGGACAGTGGCTAGGTGTACAGACTAAATAATGTTGGACCAGGAACTGAACCTTGGGGAACATCATGTTGAACAGAAAGGGATCTGAAATCAGAATGAGAACTGGAAATGAACACCCTTTGAGTGCAACTGGAGAGATAAGACTTAAACTAATCAAGATTTGTGCCAGAAATTCCAACTTTATGATGAAGATGACGGAGTAGAATATCATGATCTGTTGTGTCGAAAGCTGCAGACAGATCAAGCAGACACAGAACTGAAACATCTCTGTTGGTGCAGGACAACAATGTGTTGGATATGAGTAAGAGGGCTGTCTCTGTGCTTTGATTCTGTCTGTATGCAGACTGAAACACCTCAGTGAGGTCACTGGATGACAAATGACTGAGGAGGTGATGAAGAACGACTCTTCCGAGTAATTATGACAGAAAGGGTAAATTTGAAATAAGTCTGTAGATTTGTATGATTTCTTTGTGAAGACCATGTTTCTTGAGTTGGGGTGTGACAAGGGCAAAATCTCCACGAAAAGAATCTATAGACAAAAAGATTTTTACAATATTTGTGATAACTGGAAGAAGACATTTGAGGACAGTTTGAACAGATCAGCAAGCAGAGGATCCAGACCACAGCATCTAAGTGGGTATTGATCAAGCAGCTCACGGACTGTGTTCTCAGAGACTCCGTTAAAAGCAGTCAAGGGGACACAATTGAAAGTGTCCGAGTGAACATCAGTGGAGTCCAGTTCACTGTGAATGTATGGAATTTTCTGATCAAACAACTCACACAATCTGTCATTGGCAACGGAGTACAGCTGCATACATGGCGGAGTATAAAGGGTCGTGCACGTAAAAGCCCACTCGTGCATACGAGTGAACATGTCGAGTCGCAGCTCGCAGCTTACTAACGAAGAAGAAGAAGACTGGCAAGGAAATGAACCAGGCAGTACACAAGACCTTTGTCCGTACTGTACTGGAGTATTCTATGGTTTGGAATCCTCACACAGCACACTGCACCAGCATAACGAAAATGGTACAGAGGAGAGCGGTCGTGACCAACCAGTACAGGCAGCTGCATCAAGTGTTGATATGTTCGTCAATTTTGAATGGTCAGTTATGAAGGAGTGACAATTATGAAAGAGAGACAGACAACGGCCTGAAAGAGAGACAATTATTGTTTATGTTTTTCATGCATGTCGCTTATTTTTTATTTCGTTTTGTAGCTGTATTATCCCTTCTGGATTGTGTTTGTGTCTAGTGGTAGGATTGTTTGTTGTTTCTTTGTTGTTGTTGTTGTTTTTTCAACCCCATAACCTGCTCAGTTTCAGTAACAGTACTCCCACGTATATGCCACTCATTCCGAGTCCACCATACATAGCCACACCCGGGTTCGTCTGTCGCAGTCACAGCTTTACATGAAACTATCGATGTTAGGTCTTCTTCTTCTTCTTCTGTGTTCACTCGTATGCACACGAGTGGGCTTTTACGTGTATGACCGTTTTTACCCCGCCATGTAGGCAGCCATACTCCGTTTTCGGGGATGTGCATGCTGGGAATGTTCTTGTTTCCATAACCCACCGAACGCTGACATGGATTACAGGATCTTTAACGTGCGTATTTGATCTTCTGCTTGCATATACACACGAAGGGGGTTCAGGCACTAGCAGGTCTGCACATATGTTGACCTGGGAGATCGTAAAAATCTCCACCCTTTACCCACCAGGCGCCGTCACCGTGATTTCAACTCGGGACCCTCAGATTGAAAGTCCAACGCTTTAACCACTCGGCTATTGCGCCCGTCGATGTTAGGTCGACAGGAAGCCACACACCAGAGGAATGTTCAGAGTTTTTTTTGTGTGTGTTTTTGTGTTTTTGTTGTTTTTTTTGTTGTTTTTTTGTTGTTGTTTTTTTATGAACATGTATAGGGATGTGACATTGCTTTCTTATGCTTTACATACTGAAAAGTAGATTTGTCTGCATTGCAATACACAAGGGTCCCCTGCTTTATGTTTATTGTGGAAACACGGCCTGCACCTTAGCGGACAGTGTCGCAGGGAACTTTCGATTTTAGGTCAACGGGAGGCCACACACCATGCAGAGGAGTGTTCTGATTTTTTTGTTCTTTCTTTCTTTCTTTTTTTTTTTTTTTTTTTTTTTATGAACCTGTATCGTGATGTGACATTGCCTGTCTCCTCTTGATTTACTCACTGAAAGGTGGAGGAACTCTTGTCAAGCTTGGTGCAGGTGAGGACATACCCGTCAGAGGCCCCTGTTCAGCCCCTTCACTGATTTCTGCCCACTTGTCTTCTCTGTAACGGCACACAACTCAGCAGTGGAACACACCTTTTGGTCACATGCCTGCAACTGGTTGTTCAAAATGAAGATGAGCAATACACCCTCGCACTTTTCAAAGGTGGTTTGGAAAATTTTGTGTTTGGTTGTAGTCATGCGTGGAGTAGGATTATGTGTCTAGGATTTATCTTGTATCTGGTTACACCCTTGTTACCCCCACCCCCAACCACTTGCTGATCAAAAGCAGACCTGTTTGGGTGTCAGTGTTTTACAGTTGATTTGTAGGTCTCTCAGAATGCTTACTGGTTAAAGTGGACATCATCTTCCGAATCCTCTCTTCACGAGCAATCCTGCGTTTCTCAAGCAGCATGTTGATGGTGTAGAGGAAAGGATTGATGGCTGCATTGACAGGAAGGACGAGGATGGCAATCGCTACATTGACTTCACCAGGGACAGGAACTCCACTGGAAGCCAGCAGACCCAGCAGACCAACAGGGAACCAGCACAGGAAGTCAGATACAGCGATGGTAATCAGGCGTCGAGCAATTGCAAGGTCATTTGATTCTTTGTTGGAATGTCCAATTGCCATACTGTTAGTGCGGACTGACCAGTATATGAACAACTGCCCTGCTGCAATAAGAAGAAAGAGAACAAAGTTGACGATGATCATAACACTGAAGGAGTAGTCATGACCAGCAAAGTCTTTCCTGGTGATGGGTAAAGGAATACAGATTCCGTTCTGACTGTAGAAGTTCCAGTGTGCTGTTACAGGCAACAGAGGAATTCCAGCAAGCATGATACCAATCAACCAAACCACCATACAAGCTACGTGTGCTGACTTACTGTTAAAGCGAATGTTACTGAATGGAAAACGAAGGACTAAGAAACGATCAAATGTGATGAGACAGATTATAAGTGCTGACACTTCACTGGAGAGTAGAGACAAAAACCCAGCCACTTTGCAGCCGGCACTTTGTTGCCATACAACATCTTTCCAGAGGTAAACCCCCTGGTAAATCCTATCCGCTATTCCAATCACTGCCAGGTATACCCCCATCAGTAAGTCTGAAATACACAAATGTGTTACAAATACGCCAAACCCCAAAGTGTTGGACATTCGATTTATCAACAATCGATACACAAAGCTCCCAAGATTTCCACTCAAAGCCAAAGTAGTTAACACGGACAAAATAATCCGGTAGAAATTCGAACGCAGTAAAGCATCACATGAAGAGATCTCATCAGAAGGAGAATGACAGTTCGTCAGACGAAATCCTTTGGGGAGAATTGCTGGACAGCATAATTTGTAATTGTCTGCCCACACTTCTCTAAGACCTCTGAGGCCTTCAAAGATATGAGGAGGAAAGTCTGTCATGGGACAGCCTCTCAACTCCAGATAACTCAGAAATGGTAATGGCTGGAACCCTTCACTACCAACACCCTGAATACCGCAACCAGTTAGATTAAGAAACACCAGTCTGGGAAACATTTTGAGTGTTGTAACATTGAAGTTTTGCAAATTTATTTTAGACAAGTCAAGTGTGTGTAACGTGGAAAACGTCAAAAAAGAATCATGCACAGTGCCAAAGAGAAGCTCCAGAGGATTCCCTGCAAGTGACAGCATTTGCAGATTGTTCATATTGTTCATCTGGGTGCTTCTAAGTAATATCAGATCATTGTTACTAAGATCCAAAGTCCGGAGATTGGGAAACTGCACATGGTTAAAATCTTTTAACTTGCATTGAGTCAAGTTCAAATATACCAGCATAGAGTTGAATGACAACTTCACTGGGGGCAGTCCACTGTTGGGTGCATGCAGAAAGCGAATATCGATATATTTTCCAGCAGGAAATTGCCCATAACAATAGAAGGCAAGTCCTTGGCAGGTGCAGTTTAAAGGACAGGTGGCATCACAGAGCAGTTCATCATCATGTTGTGGACAGTGGAACGCACCGTCACAGAGATGATTGGCATGGATGCAGATTTGTGATGCTCTACAACGATAGAAACCAGGACACCGGTACCTGTCACACCCTTCCTCATCCTCACGACCTGGGCAGTCATAGACACCGTTACAGCGCACAAGCACAGGCATACAGTAGGTCAGATTTCCTGGGCACAGAAAATGAGTTTCTGGACAAATATCTGTCTGTGAACTATTGGTATTGATGTCAATAGATTTTACCTGGAAAGTATTGTAGCCATCAAAATCTATGATTACAGGAGGCTTTGTTGTTTTCCCCCAACTGACTGAGTACCCTGCACACCGGCCCTCGTCACTACCATCCACACAATGCAGAATCCAGTCACAACGGTTTTCATGTTCCACACACTGAAAATGAGCACATACTGGGAATTACGTTACAAACACATCTAGTTCTCAAACTTGTATTATCTAACCTGATTAATTAATTAAAGTGGAGTGTAGAACACTACAATATTGACTTTAGTTCTCAAACTTCAATCGACTAAAATACAATCATCAATATCCAGCCACCACCACATACTGAACATGAATACGTATAGGGGATTACGTTAAAGAGTGAAACGGTTTACAATTAATGTCATTTTTTAACTTTGAATAAGCTGTAATATGTCTGAATAATTAACATGACTGACTATTTAACTGATAGGCATCCGTCAGTCTCAGAAGGCTACGGAGTTACGATCTTGGTGGTGACTGATACAGCACTGGGTGTGGCTGAGCATGCCGATACGGGAATGACAGCCTCTCCCACACTGCGAACAGGTAAAGTCTGACGCTGGACTGTCTGTCTAGCATTGGGCCTTTCTCTTCATTCGCTTTGTCTCGAAACGTTGGGCAAGCATTTCTTCGAACTTGGAGAGGCATTCATGAACCGTCTGCCACCAAATAGAAGCTACAGCTTCCCATGTGCTCAGGTTGACGTTCAAGGCCCACACAAACGTTTTTATTGAACAGTTGGGGTCTCTGTGGGACTTTTTTTTCCATGTACCAGTTCTTCGTAAACGAAATCCTTTGGGCTCCAACCATCGTTCAAACGTGCTACATGACCAAGCCAACAAGAAAATTACACCAAAGACATTGAATCTTAGACAATACACAGTGTGGGGAAGTAAAATCAACAGTTCATAACCTGTCACCTCGGGGTGCGGAGGGAGAGAGTAATGCTCCAGTGTAGTACATGAGCTGCTTTCAGTCTGAAAAATAAATCAAAGGAGTAAGGAAAAGATGTAGGCCTATTGTTGATCAAAGTCAAGTCGTCAGACATACCTGTTTGTTGGTGCACTGGAACTTCCCTAATGTTTGACAATCTGGGAAGACGCAGAAGTTCTCGTCACTGTTGTCACTGCAGTCAGGACGGTGGTCACACACCAGGGTGTAAGGCACGTGGTCCACACCATTCGTGCACTTCATGGATGGAGGAGGTGGCGTCACGTGGTAATCACAGGCTTCAGTGGACGCGTCAATCTGATTGGCCCAGCACGTGCTTTTGACGTCACACGCCATAAACGTCTGGGTGACATGACCTGATGGGCAGGTCACGTATTCATCATCCTCTTTCCGCCATTCCAGAGGGTGCATGACTATTTCATCTAGCTTTTTCATGGGATCATCGTTTTGTACCATATCTTTTTCACAAAGGTAGAATTTTGTTATCTTTTTATCACATTCGTCAACGACCAGGGTGTCTGCATCAAAAGTCCAGGAAACAAACTGTGGAAGGGTAGAACAGTATGCAGCAGAAGAACGTTTCCAGACTTTGGCATAGAAGACTGCAGACCCATCAACCCATTGCAAGCCACCACGATATCTGAAATCAGATGAAACACACTTCTGCCAGAATTTAGAATCTGTTTAAATTGATAACAGGGCTGCACACACACACACACACACACACACACACACACACACACACACACACACACACACACACACACTGTAAACGCAGAGTGAAAGTGGTTACATACATGCAGCAGCAGCAACAGCAGCAGCAGTCAAATACATTTCCATATTCATTTTTCCTCACCTTTCAAAGGCTTTGGTGTTACCAATGTGAAGCTCAAACCTTCTTCGACACCAAACAGCGAACTGGTCCAACGAGACAAAATCGTCTTAATAAGAAATACTACCCAACGCTACCTCTACTTCTCTTCTCTCATCACCCTCGTCCCTACAACTAACAGTCCATGCTCACGTGTTTTATGTGGTGTTGTTGCTGGCTGTTAACGTTCTTGATTTTCTTGTTATTGTTGTCATTGTTGGTGTCCTAAATGCAGGTTGCATATTGCAAATTTTGTCTCTTCTGAAAGACTGACACACAGGGTAACACTTCAAATATAGCTGTGCTAAGAAATGGAGGTTGGGTGGGGAATCCGGCTCATGTGTGACTCCGACTACAGACCTGTGATTTTCTCACATCACTGATATGTGTCTTAACCACCACGTCATCTATTCTTACGCTGGACAGGACACGTTGTCTGCATGACAGACAGCAGGATCCCGAAGATGCTTTTGTATGGCCAGATGAAGGAAGGCCACCGCGAACTTGGAAGACCCTGCAAGCGCTTCAAGGACACCTTGAAGACAAACTTCAAAGCCTGTGACATAGACATTGCTTCCTGGGAAACTGATGCCCTTGACCGCTCTCGCTGGAGGATGCTTTGCTCCTTTGGCATAAAGACGTTTGAAAACAAGGGAACGCTGGCCATTAAGGAGAAGCGTGAGCGAAGGAAGCAGGGCTCAACTTCTGGAGACGTTTTCCCTTGCAACACCTGTGGGAAGTGCTGCGCATCCAGAATCGGCCTCTTCTCCCGTATGAGAAACACACACCGACAGATAAGCCTGCCTGCCTCCTCATCCGTTGGTCTGACGGGAGACTCCATCATCATCTATTTGGAGGTGGTATGGTCATCATCATCAACACCATTGCCATCAGTTGCATGTCTTCTGCGGTCATCGGCAGATCTCGGGGTAGTAGAATCTGATGGTAGTATATCTGATATCACTAGAAATGTTCATTGGTGTATACACATTACGGATTACTGAAGTTTTATGGGAAAATTGAAATTTCAATCTGTTTCACAAGGAGGCGTTACTGGGTTCGGACAAATCTATTCCACACCACATCTGCTAAGCAGATGCCTGACCACTAGCACAAACCAACACGCTAGTCAGGCATTAGAAACAATTTTTTAAGAGAGAGTGAGAGAGAGAGAGAGAATCTTATTGTAAGGTCACCGACCTGTACAGATTTAGTGTGCACATGTTGCATACCCATCTCAACTAAGAATAAAACAGGAACTGAGGAAGAACAAAACAACCACAAAATACACGACAGTCAGCTAACTGAGAACACATTTACAACTACAACTTAAACCACATGTTCAGACTTACAGCTCTGGAAAGGATGGTCCAGTAGTCTGCAGTCCAAAATAGACAGTCTCTTCCAAGAGTTTTCTGGTGACGTTTATGACATCCTCCCATTCTTTGGGAGTGTTCAGACTGGCAAGATAACCTCCGCGACGATTGCATTCATTGGCTGCTTCATTCCACGTGACGGGCTTCTCTCCAGATACAAACGTGTAACAGCTCGACCCGATGGTAAAGAAATATTTATCGTCACTATCGTTTCCACAGTTATCTTCATCCTCCCCACCAGAACATTCCTCAATCCTGTTACAATTAAAATGCTGCTGGAATTTGGGCCAGTAAGAAACCGAGCAATCCCATTTCCCAACGTCTACTTTCTCGGGCGTTTCCGACTGATTATGAAAGGAGAAATAAACTCTGAACCCTAAATATTCAAAAGCAACATCGCTTTTGAAATGGAAGAGGAGTTTGTCAGTGTGGTAAACTGCTGGTTTAGGGAATGGCTTGGAATTGCAATAAATCAGTTCTACAGTTTCATTCGTTCCTTTGTTATCTCGCACGAACAGGGTGAGGCTATCGCTGTCACAGAGTATGTGGGGTTCAATGTCAATGGCAAGAAAACTGACCATCACACTGGAATCAGATGGTACGTCCAGCTGTGCCCATTCGTCAATATTGGGGCGGTAGCGTGCAAAACCATCCCAGTCTGAAGTTTGAACATAGCCTGTTACACATAAATGAAATAAACATATTACCAAGAAATTATGAATGCAGCTAAGAGCATTCAAGGCTATTTTGTGCACTTGTTTGTTTTGTTTTGTTTTGGTTTTGGTTTTTGTTTGTTTGTTTTGTTTTCGAAAATGCAGGCATACATTTCACGTCACAAAACTTGAAATCATACGCGTGTGTGCGCGTGCGCGAGTCAAGTCAACATTTTTATTTCAAGATGGTAATTGAATAAGCAACAACTGCTTTTTTGCATCAAGCCATCTAGATAATAGAAAACAAAACAAATATACATATAGATAAGAAAGAAAAGAAAAAAAAAGAGGAGAAACATAGAGAGTATGTGCGTGTGTGTGTTTTTGCGCGCATGTGCTTGCATATATGCATATGAAGGGATGTATGTGTTCGAGTCAGAGAGAGTTTGTTTGCGTGCGCGCGCGCGCGCATGTGTGTGTGTGTGTGTGTGTCAAAGTGGGTTGTTGTTTTCTACGACAGACTAGTTCTTTCGTTTTGATCAAATATTTTTTTATGCTCCATGATTCACCCAGACAATTACAACATTATTCATGATTTTGACATGCGGTATTGCAGAAAGTATGAATGCAGCTGTACAGCTGTTCATGTGGGAGCCTTTCTTAATGCTAGAGCTGACTTGCCTTTCGTGCAGGATGGCTCAGAGAGCTTCCACGTGATGCACATTACCAGCAGTCTACATCCTACGAGTAGGATATTTAAACTAGACAAAGTTTGCAATGTGCAATCTGCATTAATAGGACAATAGACGCATGATTGTTAAATGTGTAATCCCTTCTCCTCTTGGGATCATGAAACTGATATTATAATGGTTGATTTTATTCTGTTTCCAAATGCAAACTCACCACCAGACGGTAGAATTTTGTGCAGTATAGTGCAGTGCATTACAAGCCAGTGCCGTTTAATCAGTATCCACGTTAAAAGCCTCAGATTCCTAGCTTCTTCCCACAGAAAACAGACAACCGAATGAATTAACACAGACTGGGAATGAAGGGGAGGAACTGAAGAACACAATAGAACTAAGACAATCGGGAACACTTACTTTGAAGAATGTTATCTTTATTGTGTGAAGATGATGCTGTGTAATGATCAAGCTGATGATGGTGTGGAGATGTAAGCATTTATTTAAATAAATATCCTCTGTATCATCCTCCAACAAATGCTACTGCTTTTGATTCAACTGCAGTCATTATCCACCGCCACCATGGCAACATACGTTGTTGCTGCTGTAGCTATTCTACTGCAGCTGTTAGAATACCACTACTACAACTACTACTACTGCTACTACTACTACTACTACTGTTGCTGCTGTTGCTGCATCCATATTGTTTTCCTTTCCTTCTGTTAATGTTGTTACAGCCACTACAGTTATTCAACGATTGCTGCTTTTCCCGACATCTGCTGCTGCTGCTGCTGCTACCACTATATCTCCATTGTTTGTACCTTCCTTCTGTTGATGCTGTTACTGCTATTGCGACAGGTCAGCGATTGTTGCTTTTCCAGCTGCTACTGTCCTTGTTCTTACACCAGTTATTTCTTATGTCTGTATCATTGCTGTTGATTCCACTGCCAGTACTATTCTATCACAGCAGTAGTAGTAGTGCTGATACTTAAACTACGTGTGCACGTCTTCTTCTGCCACTACTGCAACAATAATTTCAACAAATGGTTCACTTGTGCAGCACATAATGGAATACAACAATTTCCCTGCTGCACAGACGTCAGACCTACCTGTTGTGGGTGTGATGAACAACACTTCCACTTCAGGATGGGGCACAGCTGCAAAGATGAACATCAGATCAATAGAAGCATTAACGTGGTAACGAGATAGCTCAAACGTCATTTTGTTTTGCTCTGCACACGAGTAGGTTTATCATAGCAATTAAACTGTTTGCTGAAGTAAAATGGCTTGAAGTTCCACAGGTGCAATGAATAGGCGAAACAAGAGTTTGCATTTACTGAAACAAACATTTGTAACGCCATACTTGATGGCACCATGCATTGGACACTACATGATTCGTGTAATAAGCTGTTGTGGTTGCTTTGGGAAAACACAATCTGCCCAGCCATTGCACTGAAATGCTGGGCCTCGCCTTTAAAACAGACTGTTAAGTTTTCTGCTATCAGTTCAACAACGTCTTCAAAGGTAATGCCAGTGGTGTCGACATTTACTGGGAAGGACTGTGTGAAGCTGGAAGAGGTGTCGCTCAGTATGTGCAGCGTGTGTGTGGATCTGCTCAAACGGGCTGACAGAGTACCAGTTGACGCGTTTCGGATTCCTGGGATATTCGTAGTTTTGTCAGTGCAAGTGCTGACAAAACTAACATACTAATAAATGAAGAATACAAGAACAGAGGCCATTTTTATCATAGTTCAATGTTGAACGTTTTATTTGGTACTGAGTTCTTCTGCTTCTTTCCATTACACGACCAACGTCGACTTGCCGATGACTCTGTCGTGGTTCAAGCATGCTGGGTATTTTCGTGTCTCCATAACCCACCGAACACTGACATGGGTTGCAGGATCTTTAACGTGCGTATTTGATCTTCTGCGTGCGTATACACACGAAGGGGATTCAGGCACTAGCAGGTCTGCACATATGTTGACCTGAGAGATCGGAAAAATCTCCACCCAGGCGCCATTACCGTGATTCGAACCCGGGACCCTCAGATTTAATGTCCAACGCGAAACCACTCGGCTATTGCGCCCTGTAGTTTCATTTCAACAATTACAGATAAAGAGATCATATTTGATAAATAGAAATTAACAACAGTATTGTATAGTGTAGAAAAGAAAAAAATATGGTTGATAAGTCCACTCGTTTGCCCACACTACCTTCCATGTCGAGCAGTTGGTCCGATATTGTATGCAAATTGGGCAGACTATCTTCAGTTTCGGAGTTGATCGATGAGCCTGTTTTACATTGCACAGATATCAAGCTTAAATATGTATATGTATGTATATATATATATATATATATATATATATATATATATATATATATATATATATATATGATTTTTTTACACCTGACCATGTGGTCGTGTTGATTATCAAATATTCCCTAACGTACTGGCCATACATTCGAGGAGCGCTCGATAAGTATCTGAATGCAGCTGTTTGAGTACACTTACACCTAAAATGACCACACCAGCTTTTCGATGTATCCTCCTTACGCTTTCAGGCATTTTCTTATTCGTTGAAACCACGTGTCCAATGCACCTGACCACGCTAAGATCTATAGGTATACCTAAAATAACGCCCTCGAAGGAAGCTCGACCACCTTCGGCACTCTAAAACTGCCTTCTCATCTGTTGTTGTTTCACTAAAGGGAACAGGAACCAATCTCAAGGGAGGTGGGTGGGGGGGAGAAAGGGGGGAGCAAGTTATTATTGTTGATATGTCACCAGCTGTGCATCATTTTCCTCCCGAAAGACAAGAATTGCCGCACGGGCAATGTCATGATACAGCAGGTGATCACGGGTTCCAGTGCGGAGACGTTGTCAGTACCATGCCACAAATGCTTTTTTGTAGGCAGTAGCTGACATACCAATGTGAGGTCATTGTCTTTCCTTCCTGGAGAAATATGGTAGCTACAAAGCCGAATTTTAAGAAAAAAACACGCCACCATTTCTTTACATGCACCTTTTTGGTCTTATAAATTATACGGGTAGATTCTCACCTTGGGGGAACCTGACTGCTTGCTGTTGCTTTTTTTTTCAGGATCATTCTGAAATTCCAACATCAAAACGTCAGCTGATCTCCCTCCATCAATTTTTGGAACATGTGTGTGCTCCAGTCAGCCCTTACCCTCTTTGGTTCATCATTTAAGTTGTGAGAGACCTAGCGGGTACAACGGTTCCAGATGCCAAGATAATTATATACAATGGCATTGATATGTCCTGATGAAATGTTCAGTGAATTCTCTATTCAATCTCAGGTAGTTCTTGGATTCTTCTCAATCAGTGACCTTAACGGGACGCCTTCTCTGGAGTACCGACAGTTACTGGACGAGCAAAACGGTCATCGTCTTCAAGCATTCATTTCCAAAATTCAGATTATTTCAACTTGTTGAAAACAGGCGCTCTCCATGGAGATCGCTCGCAAAAGCAATGTGACAAGCGTCAAAGCTTTTGCTTAACGATTTTCCTTGGTAGAAGTCACAACAGATCATAGCACAAACATCACGCTGTGAAAGGGTCATGTTTCCTGAAGGAGAGCCATCACAGTCACCCCACGTTTTACCTTCTTGAGCAGAACCGGTTTTCGGGAATGGATTTATATTTGGCATCTTAATACTGGATATCGTTGCTCTTTTGTAAGACGTTAATTAGGATTTTTGTTGTTCACATACTTTTTCTCTGTTCAGATCCTTATTGAACGCTCTTCGTATCTTGCTCTTAGTCTCTTGTTACATGTTTACTTTCAGTTTGATCAGCTCCATGAATCTGTTAGAGCTGTGTTTAACACCCTTAAGGTCAAGTTGTTCAGAGTTTGGGCCTTGTTTCAGGGAAGTTGGAGTTGTTTGTGGGTAAGTTCTGGCCCGATTCTGAGCTTACAGCTGTTGCCCTTAAGGTCAAGTTGTTAAAGACTGTAGCCTTCGGGAGTTTTCACTGCAGCAGTCCGTAGTTTGCTTGTCTGTAGCATTGTAAGATCATATTCACAGACGTGGTCTCGTTGTTTTCCGAGAAGGAAGTCCAACTGCATTCTCTCAAGGTACTGTTTCTTTTTTTCTTTTCTTTTTTTCTTTTTAGTTGATGCGCTATCATTATCACGTCTTTATCATGATTGTTCTGTGGCAGATTTTCTTCAGTTTCGTTCAACACTTTTTTTATATTCCAGTATGTTTATTAGAGGCTCAATTTCTGATGATCTGTAAATAGTTTATGTAATAAGACTTATCAAATTTTTGAATACTTTCAAAATTTCTGTGTCTTTTCTTTGTTTCATTTTGTGAAAATCCGAGTCAATCATTCGTTTGTTTCTTCTAGAACCTGGTCTTCTGATAACAGCAAACAATGAATCTTCCAGTATCTTGGGCCTCTTCAAAGTTCCTTTGAACTAAATGTTATTTACATAAGTTTATAGTCTGGGTTTTCTGTACTAATGTTAGGGAGACAGAGTTACAAAAATATAATCAACTCTTCTTGCTGTCAAGGCAGTGGTTATTGACCATGCATGAAGAACTATTTTCTCGTGCTGAGTGTGATGTGTCCCACATATCGTCTTAGGTGTTTTGGGGTTTTTTATTTTACTGTGTTCAGGTCGTCAAGAACCCACAGATGGTCGTTGTCTTGATTATGTATAACTATCGCTTTTTATGAAAGCTAATTTCTCAATAATGGAATTTTGTGCACAGCAGTCAACAATGATTGTCTTTTGTTTTTAATGTGTTATTCTGATAAATAATATTCTGTTAGTTGCTTGAACGAATTCTTCGTGGACCTTTTTATTCATGATAATAATTAGTTCACGAAGAATTCGTTCAAGCAACTAACAGAATATTTTTATTGATGATAATAATTAGTTCTCCTGTCAGGTCAGGTCTCTACCTGCCACAGGTACCATGTAACCCTGTGCTACCTGTCACATGTGGGCAGATGGAGCTCGACAGCCTGGGAAGGCAGTCCGTCTAAGACAAGGAAAGTCTGAAGTAAAACCCATGAAGTGCTAAGGAATGCAGGACAGTCTCGACATGCATTGACCCTGGGTCCATGGCCATGTCCCGACTTTCAGTAGCCGCGACCCCGTGCCTCCGAGGAAGGTTTTTGAGCCAGAGGCTAGGACAAGGACAGTCTGATATAAAACCTACGACCTGAGGACCTCACTGTCACCGTCCCAGCTTGCTAGGCTATGGCAGACGAACCACGGGTGTAAAGGGTGGGGCCAGTACTGCGCACACTGCACTCCACCTAAAAATTCCATTGCGCAGGCTTGAAGGACACGTCCACGTCCGCGCCACCAACTATTCCAAGCTCTGTAGCGATGGGGAAGGGGCGAAAACGGCAGGTGGAAGATGTCACTGGAAGCTGCAGTTCCAATCCTGCATGCAGGCGGTTCAGGATATTGGTCGCCTGATTGTTGACCCGGAGGTGACAGCATCACTCGGCAGCACCCTGAACGACCAAGCAGCCTTTTCTAGGGACAGCACTGCTTGCTCCACACGGAGAGGGGCCTAGAAAAGGTGGTCCAAACAAATGCTCATCTCCATACCCCCCCAGTTGGCTAGCCGCGGTCAACGGGCATCTCCAAACGCGGTCGAACAACAATAGAGAAGAAAAGGCCGGCACCTGCCTCACAATTAGGTGCAAAAGGACTAAAGGTAGCATGCTGGAACATCCGAACCATGCGTGACTCTGCAGACAGCAACCACCCAGAAAGGCGTTCCGCTCTAGTCGCACACGAACTTCAGAGACTGAACATTGACATTGCTGCCGTCAGCGAAGTCCGCTTTGCAGGGGAAGGCAGCCTCCAGGAACACGGCGCTGGGTACACCCTCTACTGGTCAGGCAAGCCAGAGACCGAGAGACGCCTTTATGGCGTAGGCTTTATGGTCAGGAGCACCATTGCCTCCAAGCTTGAAAACCTGCCAACAGGACACTCAGACCGAATTATGTCCATGCGCCTCCCACTACGGAACAAACAGCATGCCACTCTGTTCAGCGTGTACGCTCCAACCCTCCAAGCGGACCCCACAGAAAAGGTCAAGTTTTACACTGATCTGCGCAACCTCGTTCAGAACACCCCTGCTGACGACAAGGTCATCATCCTTGGCGACTTCAATGCCAGAGTTGGCCAAGATTCAGAAGCCTGGAAAGGAGTCCTTGGCAAGCATGGCGTTGGTAATTGCAACGACAATGGGCGCCTTCTTCTCGAGTTCTGTGCAGAGCAGCAGTTTACCATCACCAACACCATTTTCCAGCAGAAGGACAGCCTGAAGACAACGTGGATGCATCCTCGGTCCAAACATTGGCACCTCATTGATTACATCCTGATGCGCCAGAGAGACGTACGAGACGTCCTACACACCCGAGTGATGCCCAGCGCGGAGTGTCATACTGACCACCGCCTCGTCCGCAGCAAGCTCAGGCTCCACTTCAAGCCCAAACCAAAGAAAGGAGGAGCTCCTAGGAAGAAATTCCAGGTCGGCAACTTTCAGTCAGCTGAAGTGAAAGCTGAATTCCAGGCGAAGCTTCAGGACAAACTTGAAGACCCCAGTTGCCCCACAGACCCCTCTCCAGAAGCACTATGGGCACAGCTGAAATCAGCCATCCTGCAGTCCTCTGAAGAAGTCCTAGGGTTCTTGTCGAAAAAGAACAAGGACTGGTTTGACGAAAACAACCAGGAGATCCAAGAATTGCTGGCGAAGAAGAGATCAGCCCACCAGGCTCACCTTGCACAACCGTCTTGTCCGGTGAAGAAAGCAACCTTCCGGCTCATGCAGCAACCTCCAGCGCAAGCTTCGTGAGATTCAAAATGGGTGGTGGACCAACCTGGCAGAGAGAGCTCAGCTTTGTGCAGACACTGGTGACTACCGGGGCTTATACGAAGCCTTGAAGGCGGTGTACGGTCCCTCATACCAGGTCCAGAGTCCTTTGCGCAGCACAGACGGCCAGGCGCTCTTCACAGACAAGACGTCGATCCTGAACAGGTGGTCGGAACATTTCCAGGCCCTCTTCAGCGCCAACCGCTCGGTTCAAGACTCGGCAATTCTCCGTATCCCACAACAGCCAGCGAAATTACAACTGGACGAGCTACCAACCCTAGAAGAGACTGTCAAGGCCATTGAACAGCTGAAATGTGGCAAGGCAGCAGGGGTTGACGGAATTCCGCCGGAGGCGTGGAAGAATGGAGGCCCAGCACTACACTCCAAACTCCACAACCTCTTTGTCTGCTGCTGGGAGCAAGGCAAACTACCACAGGACCTCCGTGACGCAGTCATCATCACCCTGTATAAAAACAAGGGAGAAAAGTCGGACTGCTCCAACTACAGGGGGATAACTCTGCTCTCCATCGCAGGCAAGATCCTCGCCAGAGTCCTCCTAAATCGGCTGGTGCCTACTATCGCCGAAGAACATCTCCCAGAGAGTCAGTGTGGCTTTAGAGCCAACAGAGGCACCACTGACATGGTCTTCGTTCTCAGACAGCTACAAGAAAAATGTCGGGAACAGAACAAAGGACTGTATGCGACATTCGTCGATCTCACGAAAGCTTTCGACACCGTGAGCAGAAAAGGTCTGTGGGAGATCATGAAACGTCTAGGATGCCCCCCAAAATTCCTCAGCATGGTCATCCAACTACATGAGGAACAGCGTGGACAGGTCAGACACAGCAACGACCTTTCGGAGCCCTTCCCAATTGGAAATGGAGTGAAACAAGGTTGTGTCCTCGCGCCGACCCTCTTCACGATCTTCTTCAGCATGATGCTCCAACAGGCCACTGAAGACCTTGGCGACGACGACGGTATCTTCATCAGATACCGCACTGATGGCAGCCTATTCAACCTGAGGCGGCTACAGGCCCACACCAAGACACTGGAGCAACTCATCAGAGAGCTTCTGTTTGCCGACGATGCTGCCCTCGTCGCCCATACAGAAGCGGCCCTGCAGCGTATAACGTCCTGCTTCGCAGAGGCTGCGCAGCTCTTCGGCCTAGAAGTCAGTCTGAAAAAGACGGAAGTCTCCACCAGCCTGCCCCACGGGAAGAATTCCACGCTCCTCACATCAACATCGGTGAGACAGAGCTGAAGTCGGTCCACCAGTTCAGCTACCTAGGCTGCACCATCTCGTCTGACGCCAAGATCGACAAGGAGATCGACAACAGACTTGCAAAGGCAAACAGCGCATTCAGCAGGCTGTACAAGAGAGTGTGGAACAACAAACACCTGAAGAAAGACACAAAGATCAGCGTGTACAGAGCTGTTGTACTGCCCACCCTGTTGTATGGCTCCGAAACCTGGGTCACCTACCGGCACCACATACGACTGCTTGATCGCTTTCACCAGCGCTGCCTTCGCACCATCCTCAGCATCCACTGGAGTGACTACATCACAAATGTCGAGGTCCTGGAGCAGGCAAAGACTATCAGCATCGAGGCAGTGCTGCTAAAGACCCAGCTACGTTGGGCAGGGCACGTGTCCAGGATGGAGGACCACCGCCTGCCCAAGATCGCGCTGTATGGCGAACTGTCCACTGGCCACCGTGACAGAGGAGCACCCAAGAAGAGATACAAAGACTCCTTGAAGAAAGCTCTCGGTGCCTGTCACATTGACCATCGCCAGTGGTCCGCAGTAACCGCTGATCGAGAGACCTGGCGACGCACCATCCACCAAGCTGTCTCCTCCTTCGAAAACAACCGCAGGGCCAGCCTTGAGGACAAACGCAGAAGGAGGAAGAACCACGACGCTGCAGCCGCGAACCCAGACCAGACTTTCCCTTGCAACCGCTGCGGCCGACTCTGCTTTTCGCGCATTGGCCTTGTCAGCCATGAGCGTGCCTGCATCAGACGTGGACAACGCCCTTCCTAGATCTTCGTCAGCGAAGCCAGGCCATGAATAATTAGTTCATTGTTCCGATTCCGTCTTTCACTATAAAATACACTAACAAACTATTGTGCATTGATTTTGTGCATTACATCTTCTTTCACGTATGTTTTCTGCAACATGCAAAATCTGACGTTTTGCTTTCTGATGAACCTTTATTTTCAACCTAATTGTAAGGCCTCACACAATTAAAGTACCAATAAATGTTCATTATTGAAAAGAGAAAAAAAAAGGGTACAGTTTCTTGATAAAAAATACTGTTGCTGAGAATCATAATCTTTGATCAAAGTCCGCAAAACAAAAGCTAGAAGTCTTGGGGGAGACAGTGAGCGGGGAGAGAACACGTGTTTCTCAACTCCTCAATCTTGTCTTCATTCTCAACCTCTCCGTTAACTTCTTCTGGAGCCGCTGGAGTCAGCCACTTGGTTTCTTTCTTACCTTTGGGAGATTCACTTATCTCTCTTTTCTTCCTCATTCTCCCAGCCGTGCTGACCATGCCGTGGGCAGGTCCCTTAGCTGGTGTTCCTGGTCTTCGGGCTGTTGGCCGCATCTCGTGACCACGCGCTGATAGATGATAGAGATGATATAACAAATGATGGGACAGCCCTCGTTTTTACTGGGCTGCTTGGCTTCAGTGACTGAAGCAACTCCAAGGTCATTGTTTTTGTTTTTTGTTGTTGTTGTTTTCTGAAAAGTAAGAAACACAGTTGGAGGGCAGTCAGTCTTTTTTCCCTTGTTGCAAGCAACCCTTACACATTATTTCACCATCACAGCTTGCCGCAACATGGCCATCCTTCAATCATTTGTTACATCGATTTTTTGTTGTTGTTGTTGTTAATGAATAGCTGTGTTACACGTTCCGTTTTTATCAAAACTGGTCACAGTGGAGTGTTCATTATGGCAATGAACACAATTCTGTAGGCAGTTTCAAACTGAGCGATCGTCCGTTATTATGTAGCTAGGACTGCAACTCAACTGTAACCTTCTGCTGCACAGCTTCGATGTGCTTATTGTTCGCACTGAGAGGCATATTGCTGGCCCATAATCCAGTGATCTCTATTGGTGACAGGATTCTTGTCCGCAGAGGCATGTGTTTCACCGAACAGATATCACTCCAAAAGCAGATTGTCCCCAATTTCTTGGTTTCATGGATAGATTATCCACAGTCTACAGATGTGCGGTAGGCCTTGAACTGTTCCCCTGCTGCCCCACACAGCCTTTGTTGCACCACGGATATTGTACACAGTGTACAGCAGGCAGTGACTGGTTCAGTGGTGATGCTGTACAGCCACGTGCACTGTTTCTACTGGCAGGGCCACCTCCATGACATCTCTGACACTGACAGATGTTGTCTAGAGAAACACAATTCTAAAATTTTACCAACTTGCTATCCTAACCGTCAGACACAGATACTCGAGTAACTCCTTTACATAACCACCAGCACTATATCTTTTGCAAAACATGAGGAACAGAGGCCATTTCTGACCTACAGACATGGGAGGACGAACCGGAAGTAAAATGCCCCGGTTTCAGATGCTGCCTTTTAAGGGCTTAGTTTCTAATCTTCTCTCTCCTTCCCCAGCAACCCCCATTTTATTCTCCACAAGTGAAACATCCAGGAAAGTAATTTTCCAAGTGACTAGTGTTGTTTATTTGCACCTGTTGTCCCCTGATTATTTGATATTCAAAGTAACAGTTTTCATGTTCTACACTTCACATGTGCTCGTTTGCCAGATATGTTTGGGGTCATAGACCTGAACTGACTTCTCACCCTGTACACTTATGTTGCATGTGTGTGTGCGTGTATGCATGTGTGTGTGTGTGTGTGTGTGTGTGTGTGTGTTATAAACTTAAGTTCATTTTCTTTGGCAGTACTCTGCTGAATTTAGTTTTAAATTAAGAACAAAAGCATCTCCACATATTCTAATTATAATGACAATGCACTCCTGGGAAGAGCACAAGAATTATAAAGAAGCCAAAAATGTTTTCACATTCATGTTATCAGTACATTTTTATTTCTTATTCGCAAAATTCAGTACTCTATCTGACAAATACACACACTGATTGAAATAGGTTATGTTCATTTCTAACTGAAATAGGAACTTCTTCTGCTAAGTGTAAAAGTTAGTTTAATGAACGTGTGTGCCAGGAAAGCAAAATATATTGCTATATAATGGGACATCACTCTGAATACACCATGGGAGCCTTTTCTTTAACAGATCTCCCTCAGCTGAAACATTATATTTGAAAATATGGCTCAAGACATATAAAAGCTATTGTGTTTTACACTCAATAGGGTCTTACACAATCTATATTCGTCCAAGTTGTTGTTTGTCAGAAAATACTATAGCTCATTGTCAACACGCATATCATATCGATAGTTCGCGAAAACATATAGAAAGGAAGCGAAAGAGGTTGCTAAATTTTATTCAGGGAACGATTTGTGCACTGGCCTGATATCTCACTGCATAATGTCCATGAACTACTATCTAAATCAACAAATTTTCTTGACTTCCAGTCCAGTCAGTTTAGACGTCGCTTGAACTGTGCACGCGCATTTGAATACTTTTCCATGTTGAAACTGAGGCCGACATTATTTGGAGAGAAACATTACTTTGGTCGTTTTTGAAGACGAGCTGCGTTTTCACAGATTCTGACAATGAGTGATCATTTTCTAATTAACGTCTTTGGTTAGAGAGGTGGGTGATGACCGACCTTCAGTCTGCACTGTTCTGAGTGGGAGAACGTGTTCGATCCGTCGATCACAGAAAGTTTGCTGAAAGTGAGTGCGCATGATAATGGTGTATATTACGCCCAAAAATGCATTCGGCGTATTGTTGCGATTTATCGGAGCTGGAATGTTGTGATGAAGACAGAGAAAGTTTGTTTGTATTATAGACCTATGCTGTGATCATAAAACAAAGAAATGCCGATCGGGCTGCTTAGGATAGAATTGCTCCATTTCTGGCACTCTGCTTTCAGTCTCCATTTTAATCACTATACATTCAGTTCGACAAACAGACTGCTTCATATGGTGAACAAAAATATTTCTATCGTAGTTATTTGTACTGGCAACCTCTCTCCATAATCACCCCCCTCCCTCCTCACCCCCCAACCACACACACACACTCCTCCCCTTTCTTTCTCCACCGCTGCCATTTTCGATTTTGTTGTCGTATAGCAGGAATCACATGTGAACCATGAAGGCTTTGGCTCCTCTCTGTCTGTCTGTCTGTCTGTCTGTCTGTCTCTCTCTCTCTCTCTCTCTCTCTCTCTCTCTCTCTCTCTCTCTCTATCTATCTATCTATCTTTCTGTTGTTGTTTTTTCCTTCGGTCATTTTTCTTCGTGGTTTGTTTCTTGGATACTCTTTATAATCCAAAAGCATAAGATGCAAAGATCAAATGTTGATTAGTAAGGATTGTTTATTTTTGTTTTCCTAATATACTGGATACCCCTTTCTTTTATTTTCTTCATGTGACAATTATCACCCTTCACAGATGGTTTACTCCCATTATCTACAAATCTTTCGAGTATACAGCGTACAATATTTTAGTCACGTCAGGCAAGCAATAAATTATTGTCTCTGCCCATTCAGAACAATGCAAGTGGCACCAGTTTGCTGTCTTTTAAAGGGTCTTACTCCCTTCATCCCAAGCCGCCTCTCCACTATACCTTCCCCCTCTCTCTCTGCTGCTGCTGCTTTACAAAGACAGTTTGTGACATGAGAATTATTTATGACATGAGAATTGTGAATCTGCACTGCACACACACACACACACACACACACACACACACACATATATATATATATATATATGTGTGTGTGTGTGTGTGTGTGTGTGAGGTTTAAGCTCATTCACAGTGAAGCGGTGATAAGGTGATAACGAGTGTGTTCCTGTTGACAGAAAGCTTTTGATTTATACGCCACTGCACGTTGAACTCAGAACTCACCTCATAAAGATGTCATTTTATACGGAGGAGTACCTACTTTATATTCTCAACAAATCGATCAAAAGAAGGAATATTTGTGTTGTACTATAATTTTCTCCATGAGCAATTTAACAATTGTTTATCGTTTACTGCAGTTCATTAATAATGCCGATAGCTTTATAAATATTCTTTTGTCATGTTCACACACACACACACACACACACGCACGCACGCACGCACACACACAACACAACACAACACAACACGACACAAAGACGTACAAGAAAACACACATACACCGTAACACATATACACCACACACACACACACACACACACACACACACACACACACACACACACTTGTATTCGCGCATGCATGGACCTGTGAGTTTGCATTTTAAAATCCTTTAAATAGGACCGTAGCACTGGTCCAATCTTATCTTCGACCAATTTGCATTGTGTGTGGGAACCCAGAATGCCCCTCTGTATGCCAGTTTCTGCATGACTGGGCGTAAGCAACCTTGTTTGATATGACCAAAACTTAAAACTGTTCGTAATATGAAAACGGTAACGCCAGTCCACGTTTGTCTACCAAAGTTTCTGCGCTATATTTCACCGGAGTCTTGTTTATGAAAAAAAAAAAAAGAAAAGAAAAAAATTACACATGGTTCAAAGTCTGAACGAATAATTCTATCAAGAATAACCCTGCACCTCTGTTTGATACGATCCAAACCCCATCCCCATTTTCATGGCATGGATGTAGATTTATTGGCAATATCCACATTTCTTCTCCTCTGTGTGACTAACGGAGTGAACGTACAAGCATTGTTGTGAACACTGCTCATTCCGTCTTGAGGGGGGAAATGTGGATATTGCCAATTTATCCCCCAAAGCTATATCAATTGAGGTGTATGGCAACATTAACCCCGAATGTAACTGGCTGTACGAAACATCTTGACAGTCAGTTTTAGGTCAATGTTGTCTGCCGCTTTCCGATTGACCTGTCTCGCGTTCTGTACTGGGTTCAGTTTCCAAATATCGGACATGTCCGTTAACACTGTTGAACTGACTGCTCTTGTCTGACAGGTGCAACAGCCGAGTGGTGAAATCGTTGGACAATCAATCTGAGGGTCTTGGGTTCGACTCTCGGTTGCGGCGCCTGGCGGTTTAATTGTGGATTTTTTTTTTCCCCCGATCTCGACAGGTCAACAGATGTACAGACCTGCTTGTGCTGTAATTCCCTTCGTGTGTATGTGTGTGTATGCAAATTCAGAGGATCAACTACACATGTTAAAGAACTTGTGATTCATGTCAGTACTCAGTGGTTTATGGAAACAGAAATATACTCGCACGCCCCTGAAAACAGAGTATGGATACCTGCACGGCGGAGAAAGAAAAGGTGGTTCATGTAAAATCCCACTTGTACATATAGCCTATATAAGATAACGAAGGAGTTGCAGTCCACGAAGAAAAACACTATTCTTGTCTTGGCTTTGAAAATGGTCCAGTTATCACATCACCACAGGGATTTTCTCAATCCCAATTCTTCGTGCCATCATTGGCCGAACCATAAATCATCCGACGGCTCTTTAAGAGAGCTGTTGAAAACTCAACATAAACATAAAACGAAACACGTCTTTCCCAATCCCTGGCATTTTCAGTTTTCAGTGTTGTCGTTCACAAGAAACCACAAATGCAGGCGTTGCCTCTTGTTCATTTTTGTCTCTGTAAAAAAGTGGGGGAAGGGGATGGATAGATGAAGGAGGAGGGAAGAAGAAAGGTAGGTATGTTGTGTGTGCGTGTGTGTGTGTGTGTGTGTGTGTGTGTGTGTGATTCAGCATTGCAAACAACTTGTGAAACAAGGCTCCATTCCTCCACTTTTCTATTTTACAGGAAGAAAAATCCAACATATTTTAAAAGAAAAAAAACAACAACACATGTTCATATGCATGCATATATCTTCAAATAGCGTATTCTTAATCCAAAGGTAGAAAAGAAGTAGAAATGTACACCGCCGTGATAAATCATAGTAAACGAAAAGATCTATGGGCATGCTTACAATTATGTGTGACTTTTGTTTTCCAAAATCATAAACGTGTACGTAGAGACATAATGGGGTGGTGGGGGGGGGGGGGGGAGAGAAACAAACAAGTATGCATACATACATTCACATATACATACATGCATACCTATGATAATAGTGAGTAAAACTGAAAGCAAACATGCAATTTTTTTGGTGGCACATTGATAGAAAGATTGCATTCCAGGCACTACAAACAGGGCACAATGCACGGTTAATCATCATGAATTTTTGATAGCAGTCTCAGATATGTACAAGACAGGTGTAGTGTGAGTGTAGATACTCTCATTCTCTTTTCGTGACTCACTTGTGTAACAATGTAAGTCTATCTTATAACCCAATTTCGGTTGTCTGTCTGTCTATGTGTGTGCGTGCGTGTGTTTGTGGTAAACTTTAACATTGCAATTTAACACCAAATTGTGCACAAAAATAGGAAACATTCTCTTTTTTCCATTAATACTGTTTTCAATGATAAAGCACCTTTAGGATAAGCACTTTTTTCACTTTTCCACTTTATATATATATATATATATATATATATATATAAAGAAGCCAAATCATTTGCACAATGAATTTACTGATACTTTTTTTTCAAGTTTCTGTTCACAAAACTTGACACTTTGATTTGATATACTGAAACACTGATCAACATCTTTTTCTTTTTTTTCTTTTTTTTTTGTGTGTGTTCAAACAGGAACTTCCTTCGTTTAGTCTGGAAGTTACATCGATGAATAATCTCTTTGTGTCAGCTAATGGAAGGGGGATTAATCATGTTTTGAAGCATGGACATCAATTTGCAGATCGTACACAATGTGACGTAATCTAGAAGTTGGTCCTGGAAAATAACTACGTCATACTGTGTACGTCAGAGATTAGTGACGTTTAACAAGGCTTCTTGATGGGATGACTGGTTCTTCTTTCTTCTTTTTTTTTCCATAATTCCTTTGTTCCACACCACAGTGCGTCTTGAAGGCCTTGCCTCTCTTGTTTTAGTAAGGTGTTACAGAACCCTTCAAAAAACAGAAAATCATTTAGTTGACACACGCGAAGATGAAACACAATTTTATAAAATGAAATAAAAACATATGCCAGACTTCGATCATTACCATGAACGGCCGATATTTCAAACATCAATGTGTGGTCCTTCTACTGGACTTTGAGTGGTGCTCTAGGTGATGGTCTGGGTACTAGTCTTTTGTACAAGACTATAAACCGAGGTCCCACGTGTAGCATTCACTCAACATACGTGGAAGAACCTGTGGCAATAAAAGTTCTCCCTAGCAGAATTCTACAGAAAAAACCACTTTCACATACAGAAAAATGGCTGGCACTGTACTGTATCGCGTTCTCCCTCGGGACAGCAGCCCAAATTTCACTCAGAGACAACACAGTACAGAGCAGCACAACACAGTAACTTCATTTCTTTCAGTCAACCATTTCGAAAGCAACCCGTACATACTCTGGCTAAATTCTAACACAGATCATGGTTTCTACACAAATGGTTACACTTAACTGTGGAGCACAGGAACATCAATTAAAGGGCCTGTCAATGCTCTTGTGAAATATGAAACAGCATCACTTATCAACTGAAACTTAACTAGTCGTGGGCTGTTTCCAAAAATCAGAAAGCAAGCTACCAACACAACATCATCATGAGACAAGTCATTTGATTACTGCCCTTGGTCAGTCAAGGATTTCCCTTATTTAATGCATTCTTTTTTTTCTTCTCCCTTTTTCACTTCGGTTGCATACAGGTCACGAAGAACTTTAATTTCTTTCTTTTTGCGTTTTCCTTCTTCTTTTCTGCGTTTCTGCACATGATTTTATTCATTGGTGTGGCATTTTTTCTTCCTAATTCATATTGCAATGAACAAATCTATTGTTTTCTAAGCACGGAGTGGCCATTGGACTTTTCTAATGAACAATGATTGGGATGTTATGTCTGGGTTTTTAAGTGACTTTTAAGTATATTAGCAACTGTATATTATCATTTTTTTTGGAAAAAGCTACAGTTAACAAACTAACATAAAAAGGGGATAGATAAACACACTTACGTTTACAAAAAATCAGTTCGATCCATTTTTAAAGTCCCAGATGGTGTTATTGATGGGGTGATAAAGACATGTAGAATGTCACGGCTCGTTGGCGGTCTGCGCGCATGCCTGTCTGCATTTTCTTTTCCCCTTCCCTTTTCCCCCTTTCTCTCTCCCTTCTTTCCCCCCTCTCTCTCTCCCTTCTCCTCCTCTCTCTCCCTTCTCCCCCTCTTTCCATCCCTTTCCTTCACCTCCCTCTCTCCTTCATGCTTTTGCACGTGGAGCATGTCCATTCTCCTGAACGTTTTGAACTCTGAGCGAGTTCAGGAATCGATCTAGTTAGGAAAGAAAGATTTCTCTGGGCTGTTGAGGCCAAGCTTTGCAGAGAGACGGGTCGCCGTTCCAGCGTGCGTGCTGTAGGGCGCCGTCGGTGAAGTAGTGGGGGCGTTTCCCTTTGTCACCCCTTCTTCTGTATTAGTCTGTTTCACTCTGGGCCAGTGACGTGCCTGGTGACAGGTTTTCCGGTGTTTCCTTCCCTTCCGTGCCGCTGCCTTCGACGGGTCCCCAGAACACAAGCCTGGAAACTTCCTTACTCCCGTTCCCACTCCCGCTCCCACTCCATACTTCCATCTACCCCTTTCCCACCTTCCCACTGTCCCTCTTGCCGACCAGCTTCAGCCATCAAGCTACAAGTGTTGTCTGTTTTCGGCTGTCAGCACGAGTTTGAACTCTGGCAACGAGGTTGAGCAGCACTGGTGCTGCAGTTGATTGTAAATGGCAGAATTGCGCTGTGGTTAGACAAAGGTTATTTTTTGGTTTGTAATGCCTTGTTTTGTGACGTTTATTCATTTATGTATTTTTTGCATCACCACAGTAAAGCAACGAGCTGAACTCTTCTGTGTCTCTGTGTTTGTGTTGTCGGGACGTTAGCTAGTCAGGGAAGGGGTGGGGGTTCATGGGCAACCCCTTACGGGTTGTGACATAGAATAATATGCAATTGCGTGAGAGAGAGAAAGAGAGAGAGAGAGAGAGAGCATTCCTGGTTCTTCTGCATTCTGATCAGTCTTTCTCAGGTTTGTCCGTGTGGAACTCAAGTTTTCTTATTTACGTCACAACGCTTATTTCCCTGTCTCGCGTCTATAAGAGGGTGCGTATGCGATTCACTTCGATTGTCAGTCTGACTGCACGTGAACTCTGCAACATAATACCATACGTATTTCTCATCTGTTTTATTTCAATCATTTGCCTTCTATATGTCTTTCATTTTATCACATCACATTGTATTTACTTATTTGTTTATTTAGTTTATCCATTTCATTTCATATCATCGTTTTTTTAGGCCCTAACCAGTGCATTGGGTTAATACGTAGGTCACCCATCTGCTTTTTAAGCTGATGTGGGGTAGTGTGTACTGATAAGTCCACATGCTTTGACATCTCCTTTAAAAAGAAAACTATAACCCAATTTCTTACGACCATTCACTCGATCATTCCGATGTCTTCTCAGGTTTTTATTCTTGTTGGTTTTTCCGAATAAAGTCTGGACCCGTTGAACAATATTAACTCTTTGGATCCACATAAAAATGAAAAGCTACTGGAATACAATGCATTCTGCAATACGATAGAATACAATTATCATTCTATCGTTGTTGTTGTTATTATTTCTATCATCATCATCATCATCAGCCACCATCCATTATCAGTGGTCAAATGATGGGCAAAATGAATGGTGTTGTGCTTCCCTAAAATATTCCATCAGAGAGTCTTGCCGATAATAATCAAAGAACGTTTAATGGATACAACTGAACAGATCAGAAGACGGGCGCAATAGCCGAGTGGTTAAAGCGTTCGACTTTCAGTCTGAGGGTCCCGGGTTCGAATCACGGTGACGGCGCCTGGTGGGTAAAGGGTGGAGATTTTTACGATTTCCCAGACCTGCTTAGTGCCTGAACCTCCTTCGTGTGTAAACGCATGCAGAAGATCTAATACACACGTTAAAGATCCTGTAATGCATGTCAGCGTTCGGTGGGTTATGGGAACAAGAACATACCCAGCATGCACACCCCCGAAAGCGGAGTATGGCTGCCTACATGGCGGGGTAAAAACGGTCATGCACGTAAAAGCCCACTCCTGTACATGCAAGTGAACGTGGGAGTTGCAGCCCACGAATGCAGAAGAAGAAGAAGAACAGATCAGAAGCAGCTTTGACCCTGACACACCAAGCGCCACTGATGCTGTTGAGTTCCCTGGTATTTCTCCGGCTGAGCTTGAGCCTGTAACTGAGGACTGTGTGAGGAAAGTACATGCCAAAGATATCCTCTGACCTTTACCCATCCCTACCCTTCTCCTATATGATTGGATAAGATAACTACATTATCCTTCAGGTGACCATAGCCCCCCACCCCCACCCCCCCAACCCCCCCCCCTCACCCCCCCTTTAACCCGTCGGGGGTGGGGGGTGAGGGTGGCGGGGTGTTCATTATGTTTTCCCGAAAATTTGCCATCCAAATATACGTGCCAAAAATGAATTACGGTATGAATATATAAGGGTACGGTTTAAAATGCACTGGTTTTGTATTGTCGTGAAAATGTGTGATCAACAAAAACGGTGTACTGTTATTAGTGAAGTGTTCTATTTGACGAAGATGCTGCTTGTACAGCTTGATATTTTATCATCCTTCTACTATCAGGAATTACCTGCTAAAATGTACCAGGGCGCTACAGAAGTTTACAGGTATTGCGTCGTCGCAATTTACAACAGCGTTTTATTTTGTGAACAAAACATCATCTTTAATCATTCATGTGTCCATACACCCCACTTTCATCAGCAGGGTGATTTTTTCACAATATCTGCTTTACAGATTGGTCAGTTTTTGTTTTTTATCCACAATTGTCTGTTTCACACAAAGTCAGTTGCGGTTTAAGAATCCAGACAATGCAAAAAAAAACATCTTAATTATTTAAAAAAAGAAAATTCTTTGGCAGCTGCGAAAGGTGTGACCAACACAAATAGCAGACAGTTTAAATCTAATTACACAATCTAATTCTAGTCATCCTTATCGAATCACAGAAAGGATCGCTGAGTTGTTCGTGTACACTACCAGACCGTGTCGTTTTTCTTTTCTTGTCAACACGACCCTTATTCATATACTTCGCATATTAACTGCATACTCTTTGATTGTTTTTTCTCTTCATTTCTGAGGACTTTAAGAAAGTTCCTTTGCACCAGGTGAGTGAGTGAGAAACTGTCCCTGAAGAAGTCTCCCCAGAGCTTCCAACATTGATGTTGGCTTTGATGACTTGGATTTTGTGTTTCCTGGCCACTAAGGCTTCAGAGGAGCCACGGCATAGATGCCCGATTGAAATTGTCTCTCAAGCCTGTCTCACTCACGAGTTTTTCCAGAGTATCAAGGAAAGAACAGGTGAAGTGAAACACACCAAGACACACAGCATTCTTCTGGGACTAATGGCCATCAGTGCTTTCTTTGCAACTGCAAGGACAGACGTGGCAAAGGCACACTCCTGATCCAGTTGTAGCGTTCAATGACACCTGCAGAACGTGCTGCACTGTTATATGTCTTTGACAAATCGAAGAACAGGTTGCAGACAACCAGTGAGTGTCTTGCACAAATGGCCAGATTCGTTCCAGTGAGCGACACCCAGCCTGCCAATTATGCAATGGGTTGCTCACATAATATGTGTATCTGGTCAGAATCTGCATGAATCGGGACATAGCAACGTCATCTGCAGTAAGCCGAATGGGGGAATGAATGCCAACTATTTTGAGTTCAAGCTCCACCTTTTCATTTGTGAAACATGGCTGGGGCTCCAGAGGCTGATACTGAATGCTAGGTGGGTGTGTCAATGAAGAATGAGTGTCTCTGAGCACACTGAGCACGCTATTCAGCCACAGTTCGCCTGCCTTACTGGGTGCGTGGGACTCAGGACTGTGAGAAGCCTGGCAAGTGGACTGTAAAATCCAAGCGCCAGACAAGAAAAGAAACACACACAAAATCAGACCAGCACTAAAAGTTGGGTACTGGAACGTAAGGACCATAATAATAATGGTATATATATAGCGCTGTATCTTGTGCAGAGACAAATCAAAGCGCTTTCGCACCGGTCATTCACACGCATGTGTAACTCAAAAACTGGAGAAACAGAAGACAAGGAAGAGGCAGGGCAGGGAGACTATTTTGGGAAGAGATGGGTTTTAAGGCCATACTTGAAAGAATTAAGTGTCGAGACTTGACGAAGCGAAAGAGGAAGTTCATTCCAGTTGGAAGATCCAGAGACAAAGAAAGAACCATGACAACTCAGCAGACCTACAAGACATTAGTGACACACGAAACATCGCGGTGATCAACAACGAACTGCGGAGACTATAAGTGGATATTGCAGCACAACAAGAGACCCGCTCTCTTCCTGAAAGGGACTTCACCTTCTTCAGGAGTTGTAAGGCTGTAGACGAGACCTGAGAGTACGGCGTTGGATTTGCTGTGAAGAAACCACTGTTGAACACGATAGAGCCAATCTAGAAAGTGACAGAGAGGATTCTCACCCTACGTCTTCACACAACAGTCGGACCTGTCAACCTAATCAGCTCTTATAATCTCACCTTAACCTCCACTCAGAGGCAAAAGATGAGTTCTACGGCCAACTACACACAGTCGTCCAGAAAATTCCAACCACTGAAAGCCTGCTTCTACTCTGCGACTTCACCGCATGAGTCGATGCCGATCATATCTCCTGGCCGCATTGCCTGGGACTATTTGGAATCGGCAGCATGAATGAGATTAGGCAACGGTTTCTCGAGCTATGCTCACTCCATGAGCTGTGCATCACACACATCTTCTTTGAAATAAAACCGCAGCACAAGTCATCGTGACGACATCCCCGCTCCAAACGATTTCATCAGCTGGACCTGGTTATCATGTGTCGTCAACTGAGAAACGTCATGACTCGTTCCTACCATAGCGCTGATTATGACACAGACCGCTCGCTGGTGTGCAGCAAGATCACAATCCAGACCAGGAAGCTTCATCGCGCCAAACCACCAGGGAAGCAACGTATCGACATCAGCAAGGCAAAGGATCTGGAGAAGGTGGTGACACTTAATTAACAAGAGCCTGGAAGACGCCCTGAAGCCCTCTGATGGTGACGTGAAGTAGAGGTGGGATCATCTCAGGGACACGATCTATGGTACAGCATTCTCTGCTTTCGGCAGAAAGTAGGAGCAGACACACAGGACTGGTTCGAAGCGAGTGCCACTGAACTCAACGCTCTGATCGAGGAAACGTGCGCCGCAATGCTGGAATCCAAGCGACAGCCAGCACAGTCAGCACTACAAACTCCCAAAGCAGCTAGCAGCAAAGTCCAGCACACAGCCAGATGTGCCAACAACTATTCGACATAATTCTGTTATAGTATTCACTATTCGACATAATTCTGTGATAGTATTCAGTTGGCAGCTGACACGTGAAACATCAAGGTGTTTATGATGGTATCAAGAAGGCTGTCGGACCAACGCATACCAAGATAGCTCCACTCAAATCAAGACATTTAAATATGTCTGCAAAAGAGATATGAAGGCCCTCAGTATGGACATCGACGGTTGCTCAGACCTTGCACAGGATCGCTCCCGCTGGAGGCAGGAACTGGACTGCAATCTGTACAGAGGGGAACAGAAGCATCAGCTTGTGGCAGACAAAGAGCGAGACGCAAGATCAGCCAGCAAGCTCTGCCCACAGACACTGCCTTCAACTGCAGTCGCTGTGTCAGAGACTGCCATACCCACGCCGGTCTGCAAAGCCACAACAGGCGCTGCTCCAACGTCAACTGATCGTCACTCACAAGGTGCACATCCATGGGCAGTCGTGACCTACGAACGCCAACAATGACTAAGGATGATATTACTGTTTTTCTTGTGCCACATTAAGCTTCTATCATTATACGCAAAAATGTAGATGCCAACATTAGTGATTGCATGTGCTTGTGGATTTGTGCAGGTATGTACATTTGTCTAATACTTGCGATTCTGAGTATCGCATTACATTCGTATGAGAATATGGGGGCATGATAATTACCCAGGTGTGTACGCGTGCATGTAGGTACGTGCGCTTGAACGAAAATATGTACACACTGGTTACAAGAACGTCACACAATGTTGTTGTTATTTCTGTGTGTGTGTGTGTTCTTTCTGTGTGTGTTTTGGGGTTGGTTGGTTTTTGTTTGTTTGGGGGTTGTTGTTTTTTGTTGTTGTTGTTTTGTTTGTTTGTTTTTTTGGGGGGTTCTCTCTTTTTTTTTCTTTGTTGTTGTTGTTGTTGTTGGTCAGCTGGTAAATTGGTTAGTTTTGGTTTTTGTTTGTTTTGTTGTTGTTTTCCATCAAGGCTATAGGGTAAGAATGAACTGGGCTAGAAGGAAATTGCTTGTCATTTTTGTGGTGGATAATGTGTTTCTTGTACCTTTTCTTCTCCATACTGTCTACTGTTTGAAGGAGAGAGAAAGAGAGACAATGGTGTGTGTGTGTGTGTGTGTGTGTGTGTGTGTGTGTGTGTGTGTGAAGTCCAGGGTGTACACTCTGCTTTATTATCAATGGTTTCTCCACTGCAATGTGAAGTCGTTTATAGCTTGGTCTTTTGTGAAGGACTGTGACTCTCAAACTAGGAGGCAAAACTGCACTGGCTCTTAGTGCTGCTGCCTTGAGGGCGAGTAGGCCTTTTGGAACCATCCCAACGCCGACTGTCCTGAAACCTTCTTGGCCCAGAGAGTGGGATGTAACTTGGGAAAGACACTCTCCACTATAATCAAATTCTAGCCCATATAATCGGGACAGCAGTTACCTCCTCTGCTGTTTTGATGGTCATAGTCGAACACTGTCTTAAGTGGGCCGTATCAGGTGCGAGTTGGAGAAATTGATCCTTCCATCAACTCCATGTTCAGAGATTGTTATATGTCCCTGTCAGCTGGCCAGAAACAATCACCTGGAAATCTCTCCTTTAAACAAAAATATGGGATCCTCCTACTGCAGACTATATCATATTGCTGTTTGTCAGAATTCTGTGTAAAATGCGGGCTTCTCTCCATGGGAAGAGCGCGTCGTTACAGTGCAGCACTACCCATTATTTCTTCTTCTCTTTCTGCCTGCTAATGTATTTGTTTTCCTATTTTAAAAAATAAAAATAAAAAAAGAAATCTGCCGTGGATTTATCTACGTGCGCTAAGTGCATGCTACACAAGGGACCTCGGTTTATCGTCTCATCTGGATGACTAGCAACCAGACCACCACTCAAGGTCTAGTGGAAGGGGAGGAAATACTGCCAAGTGTGGAATTTGATCCAGTGCACTCAGATTCTCTCACTTTCGAGGTGGACATGTTACGGCTTGGCCACCACTCCACTGCACCAAGATTTATGGATTCATAAAATGGTTCAGAGGAGAGCAGCCAGGCGGGTGACAAATCGATACAGGCAGCTGCATTAATGGACAGCTATGTAGGAGAGACAATCATGAAAGATAGACTAACAACGGCCTGTCCTGGAACTTTCTGCACGTTTCCATCATTACCATCCACCCCATGGTATCCATGGGTAGCACTCCCTTATGCATCAGTCAGTCACCTGCCAAACAACTCACAGACAAAAGTGTTTCTTCTCACGATCGATCACAGTATGGAACACTGCCTGCAGAGGATGATTTTGCACCAAACCCGGAATTTATCCAGTCCAGGATGACGTCAAATTCTATAGCATGGGTCGTCCTGCTTCTCCCTGTCCCTCCCCGTCCCTATGCATACACCCCTTCTCCCTTCCCATACATTCATGCTGATACACTTCGCCCATCTAGGATTTTGTTGGTGCAGAGCTTTTGGGTTCTGAGTCAACACGAGGTTGACGCTGGGTCCAGTGCTCAGTGGGTCTGGTTTTACCAAGGCCTGGTGGCACCATGAAGAGCCTGAGGCCTGCCGGTGGATCTTCACCTCGCTACACAACAGTTATGAACTCCTGAGCATAATCCTTTCCTGTTCCTTTTCAGTCTTTTCTTTCACAGAACCCTTATGATTTTGCAAAATCCTTTTGCCTGCTGAAGATGGCTGTCTAAGGCAGCGAAGAAGAAGTGGTGTGCTAACGTTTTCACAGTAAAAGCAGTCCTGCAGCAGGAGGTCATTTATAGATTAGTAGAAATAAAAGAATTGTGAAATACAAGAACGGTGTCAGCTTTTCCTGAAATTTTTGTTTGTTTGTGTTTACTCTTTTATTGTTCGCATAATGTTTGAAACAACATAGTTGATATACTTTTGATGTGGGATGCTGTTGCTTTTTTAATTCTTTTTCCGTCATGCAGTAATCCAGTATTGTGTCAATATTGTATTCGCATATCCAAAAGTACTTGTAATGTCTTCCACAAAAATAACTACTACTACAAAAAAGAAGAAAACAAAACAACAACAAACAATAACCGCCCCCGCCCCCGCCCGACTATTATTTCGTTCTTTTTAATTTAGGGAGTTCAAAAGAAAATATATCTTCAGGCGCTTTCGTTAGCCGTGTAAACATTTGCAGCTGTAACTGAAAAATTGGCTCTTTCCATGGATTCAAATAATATCCGGTAAAAGACTTATTCATAGCTTAGCTACACCAAAACAGCGTTTGAGTACTTAACAGAATCATCCCCTCTTAACACGCTAATTGGTGCTGTATGAAAATGATATGTTTCACACCCATTGCCTTCCCACACTACGGCATATCTATCTGATATTTTGAGACAATCCTATTTCGAAATTTGACAAAAGTAAATTGCCGAATGAATCCGTTTCTGAAATCCCTAACATTTTCCATCAGTTGAACAACGAAAGCGCAAGTGATTCATCGAAAACCAAAACATGACTGAATGACCACAGCGTCATCTGTCATACGTTGATTCCCTAGAGTCCATGGACCGTCCACTCAGCAAGCGATACAGGTTTTTCATCATTTTGATTGCGTGCATCACTACTCTGTACCAGTTTGGCCTGTGTACTTATGGTTTATGTTTCCACGTGCGTTCATTTCGTTTGTACTTTGCTGTTTTGTCCTTTCTGGATGTTGTTTGTGTTTGGTCTGGTGTTTGTTGTTGTTGTCATTGTCATCTGCACAGTTTCTGTGGCATTACTCCCATGCCGTTCATTCCCAGTCTACCATACATACCCACACCCGCATTCATCTGTCACAGTCTCAGCGTCGCAGGGAACTATCGATGTTAGGTCGACAGGAGGCCGCACACCAGAGAAGTGTTATGATTTTTTTATGAACATGTTTTGTATGCTTTACATATTGAAAAATAGATTTGTCTGCATTGCAAGACACCAGGGTACCCTGCTTTATGTTTATTGTGGAAACACGGCCTGCACCTCAGCAGATATGGGTAATCTGTCGTCCTCTTACTTTGAACAAGCACCTGCGGCAGTCTTCGTCTTGCTGTTGATTGGCTGCAAAATGTTAAATGTGCTAGAGAAAGGCTTCCTCTGAATGGGCAAATGGTTACAAACTATGGGAGCAGAACAAACTGTTTGGCTCCTATATGCAATAAACCGTATTCCTGTCCTCCAGCGACTAAGCTTACAGTTTTATCCCTACCTGTTTGGGGGGTCAGACAGGAATGAAATGTGACCCTAACTCTATTTTTACACACGAAAGTTCATTGACGGAAGAAGAAAGTGGAATATTTCCATAGACCAATGTCGTTGATTGTTCTGGAACACCAGAAGTGGTTATTATTATTATCATTATGATCATCATCATCATCATCATCATCATCATTATTGTTATTATTATCATCATCATCATCATCATCATCATCATGAGCATTTACGCCAAATCTTGAAAATAAACCATAGGCGTTTACAAATAGAACACATGTGTAAATATCAAAAAGGACACAAAATTAGCACAAGATACCAAACATTATCAAAAATTATTCATCCCCCCCCCACACACACACCCACACCCACAATACACACAAGCATACGTGCACGCACACACAAGTCACAGCACACAATGGTTATGGGTTTATTCAATTATCAGATAACCACTAGGACCCCCTGACCATAAAACTTTGGTGGAGGAGCTCTTGGCAAGCTTCGTGAAGATGAGAACATACCCGTCAGAGGTCCCTTTTCAGCCCCTTCACTAATTTCTGCCCACTTGTCTTCTCTGTAAAGGCACACAACTCGGCAGTGGAACACACCTTTTGGTCACATGCCGGCAACTGGTTGTTCAAAATGAAGATGAGCAATGCACCATCACTTTGTGTATTGGATAGCAAGATGGTGTGTAAGCTAGCTTCGATAACTATTTGCTGCTTATGACATAGAGCAGTAATGTAATTCAACGATGTGGGTCTAAATAAAATCAAATAACAAAATATGATCATGTACTCTGTTCGGTCCTTGGACGCTTAATGCCGTTTGTGTGCCTCGATGACAGTCTCTAGATTTTGGGGTGACAAAAGATTTTGTGACAACCACTTGTTGATCAAAAGCAGACCCGTCTGGGAGTCAATGTCTTCCAGTTGATTTGTAGGTCTCTCAGAATGATTACTGGTTAAAGTCGACATCATCTTCCGAATCCTCTCTTCGCGAGCAATCCTGCGTTTCTCAAACAGCATGTTGATGGTGTAGAGGAAAGGATTGATGGCTGCATTGACAGGAAGGACGAGGATGGCAATGGCTACATTGACTTCACCAGGGACAGGAACTCCACTGGAAGCCAGCAGACCCAGCAGACCAACAGGGAACCAGCACAGAAAGTCAGATACAGCGATGGTAATCAGGCGTCGAGCAATTGTAAGATCATTAGATTGTTTGTTGGAATGTCCAATTGTCATACTGTTAGTGCGGACTGACCAGTAGATGAACAACTGCCCTGCTGCAATAAGAAGAAAGAGAATAAAGTTGACGATGATCATAACACTGAAGGAGTAGTCATGGCCAGTAAAGTCTTTCCTGGTGATGGGTAAAGGAATACAGATTCCGTTCTGACTGTAGAAGTTCCAGTGTACTGTTACAGGCAATAGAGGAATGCCAGCAAGCATGATACCAATCATCCAAACCACCATACAAGCTACGTGTGCTGACTTACTGTTGAAGCGAATGTTACTGAATGGAAAACGAAGGACTAAGAAACGATCAAATGTGATGAGACAGATTATAAGTGCTGACACTTCACTGGAAAGTAGAGACAAAAACCCAGCCACTTTGCAGCCGGCACTTTGTTGCCATACAACATCTTTCCAGAGGTAAACCCCCTGGTAAATCCTATCCGCTATTCCAATCACTGCCAGGTATACCCCCATCAAAAAGTCTGAAATGCACAAATATGTCACGAATACGCCAAACCCCAAAGTGGTGGACGTTCGATTTATCAGCAGTCGATACACAAAGCTCCCAAGGTTTCCAATCAAAGCCAAAGCAGCAAACACAGACAAAATAATGCGATAGAAATTCGAACGTAGTAAAGCATCACATGAAGAGATCTCATCAGAAGGAGAATGACAGTTCGTCAGACGAAAAGCCTTTGGGAGAATTGCTGGACAGCATAATTTGTAATTGTCTGCCCATACTTCTCTAAGACCTCTGAGGCCTTCAAAGATATGAGGAGGAAAGTCTGTCATGGGACAGCCTCTCAAATCCAGATAACTCAGAAATGGTAATGGCTCGAACCCTTCACTACCAACACCATGGATACCGCAACCAGTCAGATTAAGAAAAACCAGTTTGGGAAATATCTGGAGTGCTGTAACATTCAAGTTTGGCAAATTTATTTTAGACAAGTCAAGTGTGTGTAACGTGGAAAACGTCAAAAAAGAATTATGCACAGTGCCAAAGAGAAGCTCCAGAGGATTCCCTGCAAGTGACAGCATTTGCAGATTGTTCATATTGTTCATCTGGGTGCTTCTAAGTAATTTCAGCTCATTGTTACTAAGATCCAAGGTACGGAGATTGGGAAAGTGCACATGGTTAAAATCTTTTAATTCGCATTGAGCCATATTGAGATATACCAGCATAGAGTTGAGTGACAGGTTCTCTGGTGGCAATCCACTTTTGATCGCATGCAGAAAGCGAATATCGAGATATTGTTCAGCTGGAAAGTGTCCATGACAATAGAAGGCCAGTCCTTGGCAGGTGCAGTTTAAAGGACAGGTGGCATCACAGAGCAGTTCATCATCATGTTGTGGACAGTGGAACGCACTGTCACAGAGATGATGGGCATGGATGCAGATTTGTGATGCTCTACAACGATAGAAACCAGGACACTGGTACCTGTCACACCCTTCCTCATCCTCACGACCTGGGCAGTCATAGACACTGTTACAGCGCACGAACACAGGCATACAGTAGGTCAGATTTCCTGGGCACAGAAAATGGGTTTCTGGACAAATATATGTCTGTGAACTGTTGGCGTAGATGTCAATAGATTTTACCTGAAGAGAACTCTGACCATCAAACTCTATGATTGCAGGAGGTTTAGGTGTTTTCACCTGAACGGCTCTGTTCCCTGAACACTGGCTCTCATCACTGCCATCCACACAATGCAGAATCCGATCACAACGTTGTTCATGTGCCACACACTGAAAATGATCACATAGGGGGGATTACGTTTCAGGGCTAAACAGCAGCCTATAAAACAAAGGTATATATTTCTCAAACAACTAACATGATTGAAACATTTAAAGAGCAGCCTTTAAAACAAACGTATCTGTTTCTCAAACTCAAATTAACATGATTAAACTATGTACAGAACAAACTGAATTCAGTTCTCAAACTTCAATCCACTAAAATTTAAATATACAACTACCATCAGATCCTGAAAACGAATAAGGATGAATACGTTATAGGGTAAAAGGGTACACAACTAAAGTTATTTCTTAGATTAATATAAACTGTTAAACGTGTTAGTAACTAACTTGGTTGACCAATTAACTGATAGGCATCCATAAGTCTCGAGAGGCTCAGGAGATACGATCTGCGTGGTGATCAATGCAGGAGTGACAGTCCCTCCCACAATGTGAATAGGTTAAGTCTGAAGCTGGTCTGTCTGTCTGTCAAGCAGTGGACCTTTTTCTTCAGTTGCTTTGCCTCGAATCCCTGGGCATCTCCTCGAACTTGGAGAGGACCTCATCAACTGTCTACCTCCAAACAGAGGCTACAGCTTCCCAGGTGCTCAAGTCGGCATTCGGGGCCTTCACAAACGTCTTTGTAGAACAGTTGGGGTCTACCTCTGGGACATTTTCCATGGACCAGTTCTCCGGAAAGAAGTCTCAAACCATGCTGAAATGGCTCATGACCAAAGTGGGCAATAACAGCTGTATCACCTGTTGAGGAAGTCCCTTAGACATTCCAGCTGAACTTTGGAATCTGTTCTTTGTCTGGAGAGGTTGAACAGTTTTCCAACTGACCTAGTGCTGAGTGACAAAGAAAGCCCTGAAAAGTGTTGTTGGACACAGTACCAGTGCTCTTTCATTCCACTTCAGATGTTGAAGGCACCTGATGCTGAGTTACAAAAGACCACAGTGACCTTTACATCTTCTTGGGAAGATTTAACGATGCTGAGAAGCCTGGGTGGACATGCAGTCTTGGAGAAGATCTTGAAGATGCCATCCCTGCTGACTAGATCCAAGGCCATCATAAGATAGATGAAAGCTATGAACAGTGGCTGTGTTTGTTCCTTGCATTTTTCCCACAGCTGTCTGAAGAAGACAATCTCAACTGTGTACATGTTTGCTCGGAAACCTCACTGCAATTCTGGGTAGAATCTTTCTGCAAGTAATTCAAGCCTCTTTCAGTGTGACTCAAGCAAAGTACGTCATGTTTGTTGTTACAGTTGCCCCTGTCACCTTTATTGTACAATGTGACGATGTTAGCGTCCCTCAGGTCTTGTGGCGCTCCATGTTCTCTCCAGCAAGGCAGAGAATTTCATGCAGCTCAGTGATGAGGGTGCCTTTGCAGCTGAGATGCCATCTTTCCCAGGCACTTTGTCAGGCAAGACAGTCCAGTCCATTAATAACTACTTATTAAGCTGATTCACTGATCAGCTAACTCAACGTCAGTCTTCTTACCTGAACAACAGGGTTGACAGATTAATCAAGTAATTGACGTTTCTCGCAGTGTGTGTGTGTGTGTGTGTGTGTGTGTGTGTGTGTGTGTGTGTGTGTGTGTGTGTGTGATTCCTTATCTCGTTTTCAAAATGTAAACTTTAGATAAAACTAATTGTCTCAGTATTTTTCTTTAATACATCCTATTGAGTTCTCAGCTGTACCCATTTGCTGTGGACTAGGAGCATTCTGTGCTTTATGTGACATTACAGTAGCAGTTTTCTGTCTCGTATACGTTATGGAAAGATAACTCGGAAATTATCGTGAAAAAAATACACGAACAGACACTGAATCTCAGACAACATACAGTGCGGACTTGCAAAGTTACATGGGGTGTTGAGGGTAGGGGGGTGGAACTCCAGTACATTACATGAGCTGCTTTCAGTCTGAAAAAATTAAAAGTGTATGGAAAAGATGTTGGCCAATTCCTGATCAAAGTCAAGCCGTCAGACAAACCTGTTTATTGGAGCACTGAAACTTCCCTAACACACGGCAGGAAGGGAAGACGCAGAAGTTCTCGTCACTGTTGTCACTGCAGTCAGGACGGTGGTCACACACCAGGGTGTAAGGCACGTGGTCCACACCATTCGTGCACTTCATGGATGGAGGAGGTGGCGTCACGTGGTAATCACAGGCTTCAGTGGACGCGTCAATCTGATTGGCCCAGCACGTGCTCTTGACGTCACACGCCATAAACGTCTGGGTGACATGACCTGATGGGCAGGTCACGTATTCATCATCCTCTTTCCGCCATTCCAGAGGGTGCATGACTATTTCTTCTAGCTTTTTCGGGGAATCATCACTTTGTACCATATCCTTTTCACATATGTAGGAAGTGGCTATCTTTTTATCACAATCGTCAATGTTCAGGGTTTCTGAATCACCAGCCCAAAAAGCCTGTTTAAGGAAAGAACAGTATGCAACAGAAGAAATGAAGTAACTTTTAAAAAATTTCGCATACAATATTGCAGACCCATCAGCCCACTGAAAGCCATCACGATATCTGAAAACAGTTAGAACACACCTGGCCAGAATCTAAAATCTGATACTGCATCGTTTTAATTGATAACAGGGTTACACACACACGCACGCGCACGTACGAGGGCACGCGCGCGCGCACGCACACACACACACACACACACACACACACACACACACACACACACACACACACACACACACACACACACACACACACACACACACACACACACATACGAGATACAGAGACAAAGGTTGTGACACGCACGCAGCAGCAGCAATTCTCCCTTAACTTTGAAAGGTTTTTATATTACAAATATGAAGATCAAACCTCGTTCGACAAAAATTAAGTAGTCCAACTGGGCAAAATGGTCATATTAAGCAATACGATGCAACCTTGCCTCCACTTGACCCATTATCCTCGTCCCTATTACCACCACCAACTGAACATGGTGCTTTTTGTTTTTTGTTTGCTTTCGGTGCTGTTACTGCTCCGGTTGCTGTCATTGTTGCCGTTGTTGGTGTTCTGTAACATTAACGAAAATCATGCTACACATTGCAATATTTTGTCTCTTCTGAAAGACTGCCATATAGTCTACTTAAGATATATATAGATATATATATATATATATATATATATATATATATATATATATATATATCTTAAGTATATATATGTCTCAAACTACAGATCCATCATCTTCCCACATCACAGGCAGGTATGTTAACCACAACGTCAGCACTTTAGAGGTGGTATCAACATCAGTTCATCACCATTTCCATCAGGCCCATGTCTTCTGCAGTCATCGGGTGATACGAAGAGAGAAGAGGCTGATGGTGGTACAACTAATAAAACATTAAAGCTCTATAAGATTTAGACAAACACCATACCAAATGTTCAAACTTACAACTCTGGTAAGAATGGTCCAGTAGACTGCAGTCCAAAATAGACATTCTTTTTCAAGAGTTTTCTGCTGACGTTCATGACTTCCTCCCATTCTTTGGGACTGTTCAGACTGGCAAGATAAGCTCCGCGACGATTGCATTCACTGGCTGCATCATTCCATGTAACGCGTTTTTTTACAGATACAAATGTATAGCAGCTGGACCCGATGGCAAAGAAATCCTTTCCATCACATTCTTCACTGACGTCTTCACAGTTCTCTTCATCCTCCCCACCGGAACATTCCTCAACCCTGTTACAGTTGAAATGCTGCCGGAATTTTGGATAGTAGGAAACTGAGCAGTCCCATTTCCTATCATCTACTTTTCGGGGATTTCTGACTGATTATGAAAGGAGAATAAAACTCTGAAACCTGAATATTCAGAATCAAAATTGCTTTCAAAATGGAAGAGGAGTTTGTCAGTGTGGAAAACTGCTGGTTTGGGGAATCGCTTGAAATTGCAATAAATCACTTTTACAGTCTCATTGGTTCTTTTGTTTTTTCGCACATACAGAGTGAGGCGATCGTAGTCACAGGTTATGTGGGGTTCAATGTCCATGGCAAGAAAACTGATCATCACACTGGAGTTGGGTGGTACGTCTAGTTGTGCCCATTCGTTACTATGCGAGCGGTACTGTACAGTACCATTCCAGTTTGAGGTTTGAACATAGCCTGCGACACGAAGTTGAATAAGTGTATGTCCAAGAGAGCGTGAACGCTGGAATGAACTTTTAAGAGTACATTTGTTTGGGGTTTTTGGGTTGTTGTTTTTTATTTCGGTGTTCATTACAAAAGTGCAGGCATATATCTCACTTCACAAAAATAGAAATAGTACACGTGTGTGTTTGTGTGTGCGTTTGCGCGCACATGTAGGTGCATGTTCGCACGTTTTGGGGTGGGGTGTGTGTGTGTGTGTGTGTGTGTGTGTGTGTGTGTGTGTGTGTGTGTGATAGAAAGAGAGAGAGAGATGGGGGGAGGGAGGGAGAGAGAGAATTCAGAACTCAAAACGTTTTCAATCAAGATTAAGACTTTAGGCATGACCTCCTCTTCCTTTCTGATCTACATCCAATGGTATTTAGACATTATTAATTGAAATCTATATCCTCTGTATCATCCTCCACCAAATGCTACTGCTTTTGTTACAACTGCAGTCATTATCCACCGCCACCACAACGGCAATATATGCTGCTGCTCCTGCAATTCTTCTTCTTCTACTACTACTACTACTACTACTACTGCTCAGTCTACTGCTACTGCTGCTGCTGACACAAAATCCACATTATTTTAACTTCTTTCTGTTGATGCTGTTACTGCTATTGCGACAGGTCAACGATTGCCGCTTTTACAACTGCTGCTGTCCTTGTTCTTACACCAGTGATTTCTATCTTTTTTTTTTTTTTCAATGCCACTACTATTCTATCATAGTTTTAGTAGTAATAGTAGTAGTAGTAGTAGTAGTAGTGCCGATATCAAAACTGCTTGTGCACGTCTTCTTCTGCTACTACTGCAACAGTAATTTCCACAAATGGTTCACTTGTGCAGTACATAATGGAATACAATAATTTCCCTGCTGCAGAGACGTCAGACCTACCTGTTGTGGGCGTGATGAACAACACTTCCACTTCAGGATGGGGCACAGCTCTGAAGGTGAACATCAGATCAATAGAAGCATTGACGTGGTAACGAGATAGCTCAAACGTCATTTTGTTTTGGTAGCTCTGCACACGAGTAGGTTTATCATAGCAATTAAACTGTTTGCTGAAGTAAAATGGCTTGAAGTTCCACAGGCGCAATGAATAGGCGAAACAAGAGTTTGCATTTATAGAGACAAACATTTGTAACGCCATACTTGATGGCACCATGAATTGGACACTACAGGATTCCTGTAATGAGCTGCTGTGGCTGCTTTGGGAAAACACAATCTGCCCAGCCATTGCACTGAAATGCTGGACCTCACCTTTAAAACAGACTGTTAAGTTTTCTGCTGTCAGTTCAACAAAGTCTTCAAAGGTAATGCCAGTGGCGTCGACATTCACTGGGGTACCAATACCAGTTGCGTTTCTCCTGTCTGGGATATTCACATTGCTAACATTTTTCAATACTATCTTTCATTCAATCATTACATCGTACACAGAACAGAAACACATATAAAGGACACAGAAAAACAATGACAGTAGCATGAGAATATTGAATTTTTTTTTAGAATTCAATATATACAGACAATGCTGTTGCAATAGAAACTGGGCACAGCATGTAATAAATACACATAATAAATGTACATGTGCGTATCATGTCGAGAATATAACGTAGATATTGTGATAGACATGTACATTTTTGTCTTTTCTATGATTTTTGTTCTACGCATTTAAGCACAAACATGAAGGAGAAGAAAAATACAAATTACCGATAGGTCACAAGCGCATTCATTCAGCAGGAGCAATGTAAATCTTCAGTGCACATACAAAAACATCAATGTTGGCAGCAGGACATATTCACACACCAGTTGACGTGTTTCTGCTGTCTCGAATATTCATAGTGCTAACCTTTGTGTGGCGACTTGTGGTTGATGGAAAATTTCGTGTGCTCCTCATCGTGTTCTTAGTGTCTGACTGTCTGCAGTGAGCTGTCTGGCTAACATTTTCTGTGGAGATCTGAGAGGGTTGACGAGATGTATTGACAATGTCGTTCTCGAGCTGACGAGTTTTCGTGAAGTAAAAATGTTGTGGTGTTCCTGAATTCCTGTCAGGGACACTGTGGGGTCTGTTGCTCAAGGGAGTGCTTCTGTGTCAGAGTTTTGATTTTCTCTTCTCCCACTCAAGACACCAGATGAACTTTTTTGGGACTTCGCAGTTGTGCGAAATCCATAAGAAATGCCGAGGTGTGTCATCTGTACTGAATTGCTAAACTTATTTTTACGGATGCCTGTGTCAGGTTTTGTCAGGGAACCCCGATGTTATGTGACCATCAGTTTCATTATTTGAGCTGCTTGGTCTGCAACATGACTGAAGCAAAACCAAGATGTATGGAAGACGACAAAAGCCAGTTTAATGGACATACACAACTTTGCATAATTATATATATGTTAACCACCCATGTCCATACAGACCAAATTATCAAACGCTTGTATGCATAATGGCTTCAAAGTGATTGTCACCATTGAATTTTTTACATTGCTCGGTCAATGTAGTGCTGTTTCAGAATCTAGTGTGGCAACAGAGGGACAACAACCACCACCACACACAACAACAACAACTAAAACACCTAAAAGACTATCCGTTCAGCCTTTGATATCTGCAGGCCATGATCTTCTGTTCTCATTATGTTTTTGCTAAAACACTGTGATTGTGATCTGCTAAAGAGCATTAGTTTGATTTCTGTGGTAGAATCTGCGACTGAATTATTGTCGTGTGTATCGTGCTTCACTCGACATCTTCTGTGTGAAGAATGCAAGAGGGAATCCACAGGATCCGGTACTAAAGCCGTCATGGTGGCGGCTACGCTGGCCTCGCCAGTAGCTCCAGTACTGCATGGGCACTGCCAGACTATCAGTCCATGCCTACAGTTTCCGGAGACTGTGGTCGGGGAACAGTTCGTAACGCATTCACGGATTGTGGCGGATTCGTCCACGAAATCGAGTCACCAGAGACAAGCTCTTGTTGAAAAGGTTCATGCTCAGAGGAGCAGGTGTGATTCTCCTGGAGAATAATCCTTTCGTCATCAAAGATCAGGTGATGATATGTACACCACTAAATTGTGGGTAAATAACATACTACACAATGTTGACAACAAAGACATAGAAAGTGCACTTCAGAGAGTTGGGGTTGAGATACGGTCCTCACTATGCAATGAGCTGGCGAGGAACCCTGATGGGTGGCTGACACAATTCAGAACTGGCTGCAGGTTTGTTTTCATCACTGTCCCAAACACTCCTCTGCAACCAGTTTTGAAAATTGCTATGTTCACCGCAGCATTGTACCACACACACACACAAACTGAGGATTGAAGTGCAGCAAGTGCCTGCAAGACGGATATGTGGCGGCAAATTTTGTGAGGTGGTGGTGGGTGCAGGGACTGCTTGCAACATGGTCATGAAAGGATTGACTGCCCTTCTGTTGTACCCCCTTGTGGTGAGGAGGAGTGTGGGTCAGTAAGTCAACATTCTGAAACCAAGTGTTGAAAAAGAGAAACAGGTCTACAGCTGACGTTACGATTTTGGGTGCGGATTCTGTTCAATGGAAACTATTTGCAGAAAGAAAAACAGGACGAATAGAACTGTACCAAATTGCAAATAACAGCTCAGTCACCAACAAATACTACATACTCATATTGGCCTGTTCTACAATACTCCAGTCTCTTTCAGGTATGGTGGGTGAAGTCTCTCACTACCAGAGATCACACAAGTGGAGTGACGGCCTAGAGGTAACGCGTCCGCCTAGGAAGCGAGAGAATCTGAGCGCGCTGGTTCGAATCACGGCTCAGCCGCCGATATTTTCTCACCCTCCACTAGAGTGGTGGTCTGGATGTTAGTCATTTGGATGAGACGATAAACCGAGGTCCCATGTGCAGCATGCACTTAGCGCACGTAAAAGAACCCACGGCAACAAGGGGGTTGTCCCTGGCAAAATTCTGTAAAAAAAATCCACTTCGATAGGAAAAACAAATAAAGCTGCACGCCGGAAAAAATACAACAAAAAAATGGGTGGCGCTGTAGTGTAGCGACGCGCTCTCCCTGGTGACAGCAGCCCGATTTTCCTACAGAGAAATCTGTTGTGATAAAAAGAGAAATACAAATACATCAAACAGCTTGGGAAAAGCCCTCCCCCAGACCCCTTAATGACACGTGTGGCAGTGCTGATATTTGGTATGTATGTATTGAGGAACCCAAAACCGATGAAAACACAATGTTACGAAGAGGTTCCAGCGGCTTTCTTCCGGACTAGCAGGAGAGTGAATCTCCCCTTCTGGCTCAGAAAGAAATCCACGGGAAGAGAGAGACTGAAGACATGTTGGAGGAATGGTCAACACCTGATACATGTTCTCTCGCCACCAGTCTCACCTCTCCCTCGCGAACTGTGATTAAAGAGTGAAGGTTATGATCATTCTTTGCGACTGAAATTTGAAGAAAATAAATTATATCACCTTGTCAGTAATGAATGATCATATCTGCACTGGTATTTGTCGATTTTGTTGCCATTTATCGAAGCTGAAAAGTTGAGATGAAGACAGTAAAAGTTGGAAAGTATGATAAAACTATACTCATAAAACAAAGAAATACCGATCAATACGGGCTGCTCAAGATAGAATTGCTCCGTTTCTAGTACACTGCGTTCAGTCTCTGTTTCTTGCACTCTGCTTTCAGTATCAGTATCAATATCAGTATCAGTAGCTCAAGGAGGCTTCACTGCGTTCGGTCAAATCCATATACGCTACACCACACGATGCAGATGCCTGACCAGCAGCGTAACCCAACGCGCTTAGTCAGGCCTTGAGGAGAAAAAAAAAGAATAATAAATAAATAAATAAAATAAAAAAAATAAAAAAATAATAGATGCATTAAAAAAATATATTATTATTATAAGGGGCAAAACCTTGATGAAGTCAACTCTAAGCGCACAAAAAAAGACAATAATGATGATAAATAAGCAAATAAATGTAAAATATACTTTCACTTCGACGAACGTTCGTGTCAGTGAGCAAAAATATGATTTCAAACGTAGTTACTTGGTAACCCCTTTCCCTAACATCTCTCCCCCCCCCCCCCAACCCCCCACGTCCCCCCTCCCCCCACTCTCCCTTCAACTCTGGCATTTGACGTTTTTTATTGTTGTTGTACAGAATGAATCAGATGTGAACCATGAAGGCTTTGGCTCTTGTTTTGTTTTTGTTTTTTCTTTGATGATTTCGTTCGTTTATTTATTCATAGTCTGTTCATCTAAGATGATGATATTAGACTGAAAATAAATGATATTATTATTATTATTATTATTTGGATTATTCTCATTTCTATTATAATGATGATTGTTACTATTAAATAGAAATCGACATTTCTGTATATTCCATCATCCACAAGCATACCGACTGCCAACGATTGCTTAGTTTTGCTACCGTGATTTACGGGATATTCTTTTGTTTTATGTTCTTCATATAATCATTATCACTCTTCACAGGCAGTTTTGGCAAGTCCTTGGTCCGTTTTGTTGTTGTTGTTGTTGTTTTCTACAGTGATTGGTTACCTAAGCATAAGAAGTGTCTCTTGATCATACAATGTGGGAGATGGTTTACTCCCATCCGCTTGAAATCTGTCGAGTCTACAGTGTATGACACTTTAGTCACTTCAGGGAAACAAACGTCTCAATCCATTCGGAAGAACGCAAATGGCTCCAGTTTGATGTCTTTTAAGGGGGGTTACTCCCTTCACCCCCAAGCCCCATCCCCACCACACCTCCTCCCTTTGTTGTCAGTCTGCACACACACACACACACACACACACACACACACACACACACACACACACACACACACACACAAATTTCACCCACATTTTTACCCTCATTTGCCCAGTTTCCCCCAACCCTCCATTCATCCACATCTCCCACCCCTTCTAACCGATAATACTCAGATGTATTCATAAATACTTTAACAAAATGTCTTCAATCACCGATATGTGTGACGGGACATTAAACAAAAATTCCTCCTCCTCCTACACACGCACGCACGCACACGCACACACGCACACACACAAGCACATACATACATATATATATATATATATATATATATATATATATATATATATATATATATATATATATGGGTACGTTTTACTATAAAGAAAATTCACAGTCAAGCGGTGATAAATAATGTGTTCATGTTGACAGAAGACTCTTGATTTATTCGCAAGTGCACTTCGAACTCGCCTCGTAAAGATGTCATTTTATATGGAAAATACAGAGGTCCCCGGAGTTGTAAGAGTTCGCTGAAAAGAAGAAACATTTGTTGAGTATAGTAAATCTTTTTTTTCAAAAGCAGTTTAACGATTGGTTATTGTTTTGTGCAGTTCATTTACGATTGCGGTGGTTTATAAATCTTCATATGCCATATTCTCTCTCTCTCTCTCTCTCTCTCTCTCTCTCTCTCTCTCTCTCTCTCTCACACACACACACACACACACACACACACACACACACACACACACACACACACACACACACACACACACACACACACACACACACACACACACACACACACACACACACACACACACCTGCGCACATACATACATACAAACTAGTATTCGCGCATGCACGGGTCTGTGAGTTTGCTTTTTTAAATCCTTCAAGTAGGATTGGCAATAGGCAAAATCATTTGATTTTCCGTTCGTGATATATAAAAGTGAGACCGGTGAATTTCCATCCACCAAGATTTCTAAGGATGAGACCTTTTCTGTGAAAAACTTGACTCATGGTTCAAAGTCTGAAAGCATAATTCTGTCAAAAGTATTCCTGCATCAGTGTTTGATAATAATAATAATAATGGTATTCATATAGCGCTGAATCTTGTGCAGAGACAAACCAAAGCGCTTTCGTACCAGTCATTCACACGCATTCATAGCTCTAAAACTGTAGAAACTAAAAACAAGGAAGGGCAGGCAAGGGAGGCTATTTTGGGAAGAGGTGGGTTTTAAGGCCAGACTTGAAAGAGCTGAGAGTGGAGACTTGACGAAGCGAAAGAGGAAGTTCATTCCAATCGCAAGGTCCAGAGACAGAGAAAGAACGGCGGCCAACAGTCGAGTGTTTGAATCTGGGTATGCGTAAACAGAGTGGATCCGAAGCCGATCGTAGTGAGCGAGATGGAGTGTAGAGGTGAAGGCAGCCACAGAGATAGGAAGGGACAGTTTTGTGAATACATTTATAACATAGAGTGCTGATCTTGTTTGATATGTTCCCCTCACCCCACCCCCCACCCACCCCCGTCCCCCCACTCCCCCGCTCCCCGCCCCCTCCTCTTCCTCCACTTTCATGAGGAGGTTTTCAGTTTATCCTCATCGGCTATATCAAATGAAGTGTATGTCAGAGTTAAACCTGAATGTAATTAACTTTTCGAAACATCTTCCAGATCAGTTGTACGTCATGTGAGGACGATGTCTGCCGCTTTCAGATAGACCTGTCTCACGCTATTTATTTGGTCCAGTTTCCAAATATCTGACATGTCCGTTAACACTGTTGAACTGACTGCCCTCGTCTGACAAGTGCAACAGCCGAGTGGTCAAAGCGATGGACATTCAATCGGATGGTTATGGGTTCGAATTCCAGTCGCGGAACCTGGTGGTTTGATTTTGGATGTGTTTTTTCCGATCTCCCAGATCAATAGATATGCAGATTTGCAAGTGCTGTAATTCCCTTTGTGTGAATGTGTGTATACATGTTTTGAGGACCGAGTATACCTGCTTAAGATCTTATGAATCATGTCAGCGTTCGGTGGTTTATGAAAACAGGAACGTGTCTAGCATGCACTCCTGAGAACAGATTATGGCGGGGTACAAATGGTCATACACGTAAAAACCCACTCGTACATGTCTATAAGACGAGGGAGTTGCCGTCCACGAACGAAGAAAAAGACCATTCTTGCCTTGGCTTTACAAAATGGTTCCGTAATCACATCACGACAAGGATTTTCTAGAACTCCGTTCTTCATGTTATAATTGGCCCAACCAAAAATCATCCGACGTCTCTTTACTTTTAGAGAGAGCTGTTCAAAACTCTGCAGAAAAGACATGGAAACACATATAATTGTTTCAGTACTGTGACACACAAACAACTGCCGCCACCACCACCACCACCACCTCACACCCACATCCCCCTCCCCAAACTTCCCACCACCCATCTCCCAACCTCTGATATCTTCGGTTTCCAGTGTTGTTGTTCACTAGAAATCGCACATGCAGGAGTTTTTGTCTCTGGAGAAAGGAGCAAGAGGATGGATAGATGAAGGATGAGGGAAGAGAAGAGCTAGCTACATATGGCACAGGATAAGTGTCTTATCTTTCTTCTTTTGTGGTTGTCATTTTTAACCCTTGCAAACAACTAGTTACACAATGATCTATTCCTCTGATTTTAGGTTTTACAGAAAGCAAGAATCAACAAAATACATATGAAGATTTTCTGAAAATCAGAAGCACAAAAAAGGCACATTTCTTCGAAGCACGTTGGTTGAAAGACAGCAGTCCAGGTACTACAAACAAAGCACAATGGACGGTTAGTCAGCATGATTTTTTTGTTATCAGTCTCAGGCATGTACAGGCTCAGTATCAGTGTTGTGTGGGTGAAAACACTCTCCAAACGTACCACGAGCAGGATCACTTGAAGTGTTACAGAAACTGACAATAAACAACACCACGTCCAGTGCAGTCAAGTCAAACACAATTAGGCAAAATAATCCTACACGTGTCCGTGTGTGTGTGTGTGTGTGTGTGTGTAGCAGAAGCATGAACGTCTGATGGCAATAACTCTCAATCAGTTCTACCCAGGTGGGCAGCCTGCAGTGCAAGAAGCTCCAGGTTTTTTTAGGTGTTTTTTTTTTAAGTTTGGAAGTTTATTTGCCACGTACACAATGTTTCTTTGATCGAAAAAGGCACGGTTAACAATATCTCATCCAGTGCAGTGCTTTAAATCTCACACGAACCAAAACCTTGGCCCAAAAATGTGGCATCTACAGTGAACACAATCAAGCTGATATGACTATCCCATTTCACAACAAATAAACTCATAATCATACAGAAATACTTCCATCTCTACATCACAAGAGAAACAATACTTTTTTTCTCAAAAATACATTAATAAATAAAATAAACAAATAAAAGCACAGTTACATGGACTACAACCAAAAAGCACCAAACAGCTAATACTGCAGGGTCCACATGAACCCATTAACATAACACAGATATAGATAAATCAATAAATACACTAAAGAAAGACACTTAAATTACTGCCATACAAAACCACTACTGGAAATTAAAACATGGAAAATCACAGGACATAATCACAAGCAGTAAAGTGTGCTTCCGGTTGAATTCAACAACGAACGTGTTCAAAAACCAAGCCCAACTATTGCTTGCAAGACTCTTAGGGTGAAAAAAAAAGTAGCTCCAAACTTGTAAAGTGGTTACAGCTTTGTCTCTGACCGGGTATAGGCGCAGTGTAAGTATCCATATTAGACAATCAATATCAAAGCATAACTATGCCAGACATCGAGTATTGCCAGAAACGGCCTTTCTTTCTTTCTTTCTTTTGCGTTCGACAGCTACGCAGTCAGGGTCGAAGTCCGAGGGATGCCACAAACTCGGACGTCCGGCGAAGATCGGCTACCATCCCCCAGAGCTTGGTTTTGAGGTCAGCACCCCCATGCCAGGACTGCTACAGGCCAGAAACGGCCGATATAACAAACAATATTCAATATGAACTGCATCCACTACATTTTAAGTGTTGGTCTGGGTGATGGTCTGGGTGCTTTTGGATGAGATGATAAAAAAAAACACCTAGGCCCTGCGTGTGGCATGCAGTTAGCAAACTGTAAAGAATCCACGACAACAAAAAGCTTGTCCCTGTAGAATGATGTAGAACAATTCACTTTGATAGTAAAAATCAAATACACTTACAGACAGAGAAAGGGAGAAAATTGTTTCGCTGCTCTGTGGCGACACGCTCTCCCTTGGGAGAGTAACCAGAATTTTACACAGAGAAATATGTTGTGACTAAAAGTAATACAATACAAAACAGTGCAATAAAAGTCAGCCACTACAAAAGCAAGCCACACACACACACACACACACACACACACACACACACACACACACACACACACTGGCTGTATCATGGTTTCCACACCGATGTTAGCATTTAACAACATCACAAATCAACTGAAACAAAACTAATTGTAGGCTGTTCTCTACAGTCATAAAGCGGATTACTAACAGTAACACAGTGTGTTTTGAACAATTGGGGCTCTGTCATCTTGTGGCGGCTGACAAAGACACCCCCAGGGTAGATGGAGTCCTGCTGTGCAAACCTGTGATACGTTCCCTGTCGAAGGAGCCACTCCTGGAATCAGTTTGAGCTTAACATTAAAATGCAAAAAAACAAAAACAAAAAAAACACGTTGCTGCAGGCTTGTGGTAAAACCGTCGATGACAATTTTCTGACGCTGATACAAATCACGACAAATGTTTTGATAATAACCAGAACAATGTTATTATGTGACAATGAAAAATAATAAATTGTCACACCAACAACAGTCATCAGTTTGTCAGTTCTAATGTTAACGGCATATGTGTTAAAATATACGTCTTTCTGTAAACAATGTTTACTTTTATAACCAGAATTCTGAAAGCAGTTAGGTTGATCCAGATGTGTTGTCTGTATGCAGCAATGTATCTGGTTGCAGTGAGTCTGAAAGTAAGAGAAAAGGTGGGGATTAGTGGAAGAGTAAGACAGAATGTTAAGGAAGAGGGTGTGCAGACAGACGTACTCGTGATGTATACGACGGAAATGAATGTACTGATTATCGACCCAGTGTGTTTATCAATTCTACAAGCCCTTAATCTTGTGTTGTGTCTGAAGTTGGTGATGAAAGTATTTGAAAATATTTTACGTCACAGCCACATGAGAACACCATACACACTTACCTGTCATGCTCACACCTCACAGCAGCAAATACGTTTGCTGCGCAGACTTAAAGTTCTTAACCCTTTCACCGCCAAGCTCGCATTTATGCACAGGCGTGGTAGAGGACCCATGTCACTGAAAGGTGACCATTCTTTGGTCTGTTATCCATGAACCTACTGCTCTTAATGTTCGGTGGTAAGATAGGCCGTATTTTCCATACATAGCTATTCTTAGCCACTGTCTTTTCTGTGTTTATACCACAAGGGAATTTTGTACTCTAAATTCACTGGCGGTGAAAGGGTTAAAGACAGTTAACATGTTCTAAAGCAATGGATGAACTGAAATGGTAACAAGTGTGGAAAATCATTTTGTGTTTCGCCATTGGCATGTGCTACAAGTCTTAGATATAAATCAACAGGGATTTTTTTTATGATGAAGGGAAATGTGAAAGTTATATATGTGTGATATGGTTTCTAATCCTAGCGTTGATAATGATGAAACTTGATATGGTGTGTCACGAAACTCATTTCACCATGGTGCCCAGACCATGTGCTGGGCAAACATCTTACCTGACGTTAAAAGAATGTGAAAAGTAAATTGTTAAATCCTGATTTCCATGATTTCATCTCTTCCTACGATATTGTTGCTGTTTCTGAAAATAAACTCGATGATTATGATTCGGTAGGTGTCCATGTTTTGTGAATTTTGTTAATAAGATCAGATCAAAGTTTTATCGGAAGTCGAGGAGTATTCTTTTGCTGATCAAAGATAACTTACTCAAGTATCTGCAAGTGTCTGACAGAGAGAGAAAAAAAAAGGGGGGGGTTGATGTTCAGTGTATTGTTGATCATGAGGTGTGTCATGATGTGTTATTTTTCAGATTGAGTAACGATTTTCTGAAAAAGGTGATGCTATTTTGGGTGTGTCTACATTCCGCTGGAAAAGTCTCATTGATTTGATCCGAATGCATTTACCTCGATGGAAAATACTTTTTCATTGTCAAACTGTGATTGCGCTTTTGGCGCCTTAAAGGCCAGAACCGCTTCACTGACTGATTTTGTTGAAGATGCTTTTGAATTAGAGAATGGCAGTATATTGCAAGGTGAGTCAGCATTATCGTGACTATCAATATGAAGATCACCATGTGAATAATTTTAGCGATGCCCTCCTGTCGCTATCCAAATGGTAGATGCAGGTATTTTGAATGGACATGACGGGCACAACAGCCCAGTTGTTAAAGCATTGGACTTTCAGTCTGAGGGTCCCGGGTTCGAATCACGGTGACAGCGCCTGGTGGTTAAAGGGTGGAGATTTTTCCGATCTCCAAGGTCAACATATGTAGAGACCTGCTAGTGCCTGAACCCCCTTCGTGTGTATACGCAAGCAGAAGATTAAATACGCATGTTAAAGATCCTGTAATCCATGTCAGCGTTCGGTGGGTTATGGAAACAAGAACATACCCAACATGCACACCTCCGAAAGCGGAGTATGGCTGCCTACATGGCGGGGTAAAAACTGTCATACACGTAAAAGCCCACTCGTGTATATACGAGTGAATGTGGGAGTTGCAGCCCACGAGCGTAGAAGAAGAAGATGAAGAACGGACAGGTGGTTGAATATAACTGTGGTAAGTGCAAATTTTGAGATTCGAGTGTCGTATATTATATCATTGTATCATGAAATATATCCCCTTTGGTCAGACGTTTTACTTTGCGTGCATTCAATGAGCAGTTTTCCTACGTACATAGTCCTAGTCCTATGTCTGCCATTTTCCGAACTCAGTCTCCCAGTATGTTACAAAAGATGAATGATCATGACTGCGAAATTGAGGAGAAAAAAATCCACAGATGTAAGAATTTTGCCACGGAAAAATTCTGCACCTGCCAAGGAAGCATAAACTCCATCCAGTCAAGTGTATTAATCCCAGTTACGTAAATTATTTAGAAAATTATTATCTAATTTAATTAAAAAGATACGTAATTTAAAACGTAACGATCCTTTGTCCTGGTGAAAATTGTTAAATGGCTCTGTTAAGGTAAAAAAAAAAAAAAAATTTTAATTTTTAAAAAGAAAGAAAAAAAGGAAAGTAAAATCAAACTTGAAAAACAACAAGGCATGTGGTACTGATCAGATTATTAAGGAAGGCCAACCACCTTGACAAAGTGGGTAGTGTCGCAGACTGTCAGCTGGGAGGACAGCGGGTTCGATTCCCAGCGGAGGTGGGTGGAGGGGGGGGGGGGAGGTCGACCCGCGGCCGGCTCGTATCCAGAGTTGATTGTGCTAAATGAGAAGACTGGGACCACAAAGTCGAATAGTATCCACTTCACGGATGTTTCTTTGGGTGTGGTGCTCTAATTTCTTGACTATCACTGAACACGTCTGTATCTTTCGGGCCTGTTTGACGCATGAATATCATTATGAAAGAAAGTGTGGAGTGCAGCCTTGTCACGGAGTTCCAAACCTAAATGGACCTCCATAACCGCATCGTCATCATCACTATTGTCATGTTTCTCCACCATCTTCATCATCAATATAAAAAGTCACAAATTATGTGGCCTTTCATGCCCTGATTTCATGATGACCTCAGCTTGGATACCCCTTGACTTTTGTGCTTGGGAACAGTCCTGTCAAGGCCGTCAGTGCCGGGATGTTCACGGGTGACTGTCGCTGGAAGGACGTTGTGGCGGTCTCCACTCTTGGGGGGACTCTCACTCAGTCTGGCTCTGCGACAAAGCCATTATTGTCGTCAGTTGGGGGTTTAGTAGGTGGTGTCCCAAGTACGTTAAATCAGAACAAGCAGTACCGAGCACCCACGAAGTGACTTAGCAACAGTTCAAGGTTTCCTCTGGTGTGTGGCCTCCTAGCGGCCTATCATCGATGGTTCTCTGTGGACTGCTAACGCTAGGACGGCGACAGACGAAGCCCGGTATTGCTGTGTGGGAGAAAACTCACAGTGTGTGATGTGGGAGTAATGCTACTGAAATGGTGGAGATGATTTGGTGGGATAAAAATATCATTAAGGAAGTCTATAAAAAAACCTTCATCAAAAAATGATGGAAGTGCTCACTAAATTCTTTGATCTAATATTGATGGGTGGAAATCATTACTGAAGAAAGGGAATTATCAAACCTCTCTATAAGTAGTAGAGTGGTAACTCTCTCCATTCACAAAGTATACAACTCCAAGTCAATGCTGCTTATACTGCTGATGTGGTTAACACAGGTGAATAAAAGGTACACTGAAAAAGGAAAACAGAAAGTTCCTCAAAAAAGGAAGCGCCAGGCTTGTCCTGATACCGATCATTTGACATCTACACACAGCAGCAATGACAGAAGAAACGTGAAAACACAAACTAGTTTTTATTCTATACTGGCATCGCCTTTTAATCCTGAATAAGCTACACAGAATATATGGACAATACAGAACAAAGACATGGTTGCCTCGATGGTTTTTTGGCTTGAAATGAATAAATAAATATGATGTTGTGTACCTTGTAAATGGAAAGAGTTACCACTCTTTACTATTTGTTAATTATTTGCTCTCCTGGCCTCATTATTAATTCCTCTCTAAAAGTGTTGTCAGAGGCTGTGTGACGCGGGGCATAGTGTCTCACTTCACTGAAGTGCCTCATTTTCTGTTCCACTTCATTGAAGTGCCTCATTTTCTGCCCTTGCCGCTGGCTAGCATCGCTGTTATTTTCTCAGCACCCCAAACGAGAGTGGAGTGTCTAAGTCTTTCTCCACCTGTACACGGCCTCCCCACAGTAAGCCCCATGCATTGCCTCCCAGGGGTGACACACGGATACCGAGTCCTGCAATGCTACCAGGGATGGAGGAGGTTTGGTCCCCAGACGTGGGGCGTGCAGGCCCACAGGATTGTGGAATGCCCTGCTGCCCACGAACTAAATCCCCAGCTATGAGTAAATAGCAGGGCAGAGGGAACCCTTCAGCCTTGGTAGGCACTTCCTCCAGGAAATGCATACTCTGAAGAAAAAAGCGGCACCTCCTGCAGTAGTCCAACAAGTGGCAGTAAATGTACCCGGGGTGTATCTGGCTCCAGAAGGTGAGAGAGCTGGTAGAGGAACGCACACCCTGCCTTCACTTCAAAATTCATTATACTTGTTAGGCAAGCAGAAACTGCTGGACTCACCCTAAAACACAAATGGCACACCACCAACCAACAAGACCTGCAGTGATCAGATGTAGCGATGGACCCAGGAAAATGATGTTGCTGGGAGCCTCGAGTTACAAGTCTGCACATAAACTGCCACATGTTGATGGACGTCCACTACAGAAAGGTACAGATGTGGTACCCGTGTCCTCTTACAGTGTCAGGGCAGCCCTCTTCAGGGACAGCACTGCCCGCTCAGCTGGGGAAGTGGGAGATAAGAGGATCCCCAAACAAAGCCTGTTCTGTATGCACCTGATAGGTAGCCGCACCTGTCTGGTCATCAAATCAGTGGTCAAACACATCGCGTCTTATCCTCAGCGCATGATAGGGACGCTGCTAGACAAATATGGCAGACCCCAGTTGTGCACTGTTCTTGTAGCAAAAATGCCCAGCTGGTATGATGAAGACATAGCTGACAGCGAAACGAAATTTGCTAGTGAAACACAGCTAGGGTAGGTTCGGGCAAACTGTACCTTCTTCCGTATGGGGAAGTCCCACAATGCCTCAAGGACCTCGGGAGTGGGCTTTGCCATCCGCTTCACCTAGCGAGAAAATTGGAGTCTCTCTCTCAGGGAGTAAATGACCATCTAATGACTTTGTGCTTGAAGCTAGCTAAGAACACATATGCCACTGTAATCAGCATCTATGCCCCAGCTGTGACAAATCCGGACGACGTTAAAGAAGAGTTCTATGAACAGCTCCAGGACATCATATCGCAAAAGCACTACAAGGACAGCCTCATCATCCCAGGCGACTTCAGCACTAGGGTAGGCAGAGACTACACCACCTGGCCTGGAGTGTAGTGATGTTATGGAACAGAAAAAAAATCAAATGGTTTGCTTCTGCTTTCCCTCTGTACCAAACATGAACTATCAATTATGAACACACTATTTCAGCAAGCTGACAAGTTTAAGAATACTTGGATGCACCCAAGCATATGTTAGACTATATCCTTGTTCACCAAAGGGACCTGCGTGACGTAGAAATCACACGCTGCATGCTGGGTGATGACTGCTCGTAGGATCACCATCTAGTATGAAGTAAGAAGAAGACCCAGCTGGCCAGAAAGCAGCGAACAGCAATGGAGAAGCCTCAGTGGAGACTTGATATGGCTAGACTTCCTGCCTGCAAATCTGTGCAACATGACCTTGCCTGACCACGCTTGCTGAGCTGGACCTGGTGGCAAGAGATCCTGAGGAAGGATGACGAGTGTTTCAAAGAAACGACTTATGCAACAATACTGTCCACGTTTGGTTGGTCCTGGTGTCGCTGATAAAGTCCTTACATGATGGCATGCTTGCAAGATTGCAGGAAAATTTCGGTGACTTTGATCTTGGAGTCTGCTACCAGTTCCACACTGATGGCGATGTCTTCAGTCTGTGGCGACTTCACGCAAAGACAATATAGTGAAAGCACAGCTGCACGAATTTCTCTTTGCTGATGATTCCGCCTTGACTGCCCACTCTCACGAAGACGTCCAGCTCATCATGGATCGCTTTACCACAACCTGCATAAGCTTCAGCTTCACAATCAGCTTGAGTAAGACAAAGGCCATGTAAAAAAACAGTGCAAATACAAGCTCCCAATGTACCACGGCCCCGTCTGTCATCAATGGGCAGCAGATTATGAGAATGATAAAGATTTGCCACATCTGTAGTACACTGTGCAACAGTGGTTTGCTGGACGCTTAAGTCACACAATGCATCGCCATAGTTAACAGCTCCTTTGGCAGGCTTACTCAATGACTGTGGCAGGAAAGCGGCATCCAGCTGTCAACCAAGGTCGCAGTGTATAGGGTGACGGCCCAACACACTCCTCTACTGCAGTGAAACTTGGACACTACCGCCGTAACATCAGGTAGCTGACATATTTCATGGAACAAAGTAGAACTCTCGGCAGTTTACAGTCTGGGTTCCGAAATGGTTTCCTCTGTACATTACATTTTATTATGGATTTTTTTTCTTTTCAAAACGAAAAGATCTGTAAGTCTTTATTTCGTACGGAAAAGCTTTTTGATTGTGTAGATCGTGCACTCTTATGGCAACAGATTTTGCAGGTCAACAAATAAGCAAACCTGCTAGTGCCTCAACCCCCTTCGTCTGTATACGCATGCAGAAGATTAAATATGCACGTAAAAAATCCTGTAATCCTTGCATTTATGTATTCTGGGCATTTTTTATGAACGATGAATATGAAGTTATATCCAGGTTGTAAGTGACGAAATGTATTTGTGTGTATCATTGGAAAAACAAAAACATCGCTACGATTAACAATGTAACAAATCAGGGATAAATAAACACATTTCTGTTTCAAAACACAACTCCGATCGTTTTTCTTTTCTTTTTTTAAAAACTTGTTTTTATTTATTTTTTCTTTTTTATTCAAAAGTGCAAAGGAGTAAGTAGTCATATTATGAAATTTCTTATTTCGATATATCTTATTTCGATATATATATATATATATATATATATATATATATATATATATATATATATATATATATATATACAAAAGATATATGATGAAAAAAAAATATAAGGTGAAATAGGGGGTAGGGTGCAAGAACATAAATGTATGGAGAAAAACATCGAAGCATTTCATTTTCGAGTGGGATTCTATTACACTGTGATATGTTGACATACAGACTTCAGTTACATCACACAATTTTCCAGTGGAAGATACAGTTTCGGGCCTCATGGACGTGTTATTAAAAATCATTTTCATAATTTCTGCACACGAACTTAATGTGTGAATTCTGAAATAAAGAGCTGTATGAAATATCATCAAAAAAAGGAAAGCATCAGAAAGACCGTCAATTTGATCTCTTCCGGGAGAGATGAGTGTTGACGAAGTACACCTCGTAACATCCTGCGTTCCTGACGGGATATTCATGCAGCAGATCTGTGCAGTGGTAGTTCATATGTGTGTGGAAACGTTGGAAGCCAAGGCTCTCCAGTTTCTTCAACGTGTACAGTCTCTCTCTGAGCTTTGGGTCCGATTCATCTCTTCCGGGAGAGATGAGTGTTGACGAAGTACACCTCGTAACATCCTGCCTTCCTGACGGGATATTCATGCAGCAGATCTGTGCAGTGGTAGTTCATATGTGTGTGGAAACGTTGGAAGCCAAGGCTCTCCAGTTTCTTCAACGTGTACAGTCTCTCTCTGAGCTTTGGGTCCGATTGAGGGCGATGGAATTCCACCATGAATTGTCGGACGAGGTTGAGCGCCCCTGTTTCAATCATGTCCGGTAGCGTTAACCATTCTGAACTTTCGATATCCATTTTGACGATGTCAATCATCACCTGCAAAGAGAAGATCAAAAGGAGGAGTTTGTTTTATACTCCATGTTTGGTGATACATATACTTACCATGTCAAACTGATGCAAACAAAGCCTATCGGTTTGCTCTGCTTAGCCAAATTTCACGCGGCTAACAGTGAAAAGACGACCCGTCTTGCCCGGTCCCCTCTTAGCCAATCACACGCCTCTTAAAGCTAAAAGCGCTGAATCACTGGTACTCATATTTTATGTCAGTGTAAGTACGGGATTCGCTGCGATTGTCTGATGACTGGACATGAACTCCTCGACATAAGGCCACAGGTACTTCTCACTTATTTTATTTCAATCGTTTGCCTTCTAGCAATCTTTTATTTTATTATGTTCTAACTATTTAATCATTTGTTTATTGATGTTATTTCAGTTTATGTTAATCGTTTATACAAACCCAGGGTATGCTAAGATCAGTGCATTGGCTTTATGTGTAGGTTGCTGCAGCAGACTTCAATAGATAGCCCCTTGAGCTGATTTTTCCTGCCATTAGTGGTTGACAGGGGGTGTTTGGCAAAAACACGTTTGTTGCTTTCAAAGGATGTTGTTCCATTTGTTTCAGTGGAAGTGTAAAAATCAGCATGTTCATTGCTTTTGATGGACGATGTTAAAATTGTTTCTGTGGAAGTGTAAGAGTCAGCATGTACATTGTTTTCAATGGACGTTATTTCATTTGTTTCTGTGGAAGTGTAAGAGTCAGCATGTACATTGTTTTCAATGGCTGTTGTTCTGTTTGTCTCAGTGGAAGTGTAAGAATCAGCTTGTTCTTTGTTTTCAATGGCCATTGTTCTGTTTCAGGTCAGGTCAGGTCATTAGATCTGCTACTGGTAACCTGTAATCCAGTACAACCTGTTCAGGGTCGGGTTGCCAGCGACTAAACTGGCACTCCCACCGCTCCCTTCCGGGACTGGTGAGGCGGGTGGCTAGACACCCTTATGGAGATCCATAAAAGGGCGTCGGCTCAGGAGAGCCACCGACGGCCATCTAGCTCCACCGTGCTGTGTGCATGCCACACGCAGTTGGCCCCCGGGGTGTGTCTACCCATGCATGCGAAGGCTGGATCCGGCAGGATCTGCGGAAGAAACCTATCGGTTCAACGGAGAGGAAGGCGGTTACAGCAACGCACTGTGGAGTGCAGAGAGCAAGATGAGACACCGAAAGGATATCTTGGTCATCCACTGCATCCGTGCTCATCCTCCAGTCGTCTCGACTTAGTCTTGCCACTGGAAATTGGTGGACCCGGATGAGAGAGTGAGGTCGACGTTGCGCAACTCCTCTTCACTTTAAACAAACTCATCGCGCAAGTCATCAGTCATCCTAAATGACCTTTCATCCTTCATCATTTCATCACCCCCAAGTCCTGTGGCGACAGGCGAGCGACGAAACGACAGGTGTGGGTACACTGGCAGTCGCAGTCGCAGACCTGCACGCAGGCGGCTCAGGCCATAGGGTCGTTCTTCGTCGACAGGAGCAGCGATGGAGCTCGGCAGCCGTCTGAGCGTCTGAGCAGCCCTCTTTAGGAATGCACTGCTCACCTCCCTGGCATGAGGAAGGGGCTAGAAAAGGTGCCCTAAAAATTGCCTGCTCCATATCACCCTGGCCAGCATACCGCGGCTGGCGGGGACCCTACATCAGCGGTCGAAACAAGGAAGAAAAGAAAAAAACAAGGATCGTTCCTCTCACCATTGGTGCTTGGAACATAAGGACTCTCCTGGACAGAGATAACGCGGACAGGCCCCAAAGGAGAACGGCACTAGTTGCATCCGAACTCGCCAGATACAACATTGACATCGCAGCCTTGAGTGAGACTCGGCTTGCAGGCGAAGGCGAGCTCTGTGAACAGGGATCTGGTTACACCTTCTTCTGGAGTGGACGAGGAAGCGAAGAGCGACGTGAGGCTGGCGTTGGTTTTGCAGTAAAAACAGCACTTGTCAGCAAGCTAGCTGGAATCCCAAAGGGAGTCAACGATAGGCTTATGACCATGAAACTCCCACTGGCATCTGGCCAGAAGCACCTCACCATTGTCAGTGCCTACGCCCCAACCATGACCAACCCGGATGAAGTGAAGGCGAAGTTCTACGAGGACCTTCACTCTGTCATTGCTGCTATCCCTAAAGCAGATAAGCTCATCATTCTTGGGGACTTCAATGCTAGAGTTGGCTCTGACTACATCTCCTGGGATGGAGTGATTGGAAAGCACGGTGTGGGCCACTGCAACCCAAATGGATTGCTTTTGCTTCAGACCTGTGCAGAGCACGAACTGCTGATAACCAACACAGTTTTCTGCCTCCCTACCCGTAACAGGACGTCATGGATGCACCCTCGCTCAAAGCATTGGCATCTCATCGATTATGTCATCGTCAGGAAAAGGGATAGGCAAGATGTACGTGTAACAAAGACCATGTGCGGCGCCGAGTGTTGGACAGACCATCGCCTTGTAGTCTCGAAGCTGAATATTCGAATCCAGCCCAAGAGATGCCCCCAAGGCCAGAAGGCTCCAAAACGGCTTAACATCGCTAAGCTGAAAAACATCACCATCAAACAGTCCTTTGTGGAGCTGCTGTAAGATCGTCTGGAATCCGCCTCTCTGGACAACCAGAATGTGGAGTCTGACTGGAGGACCCTGCGTGAGCTGATCTATAGTACAGCTTCAGAGACCCTGGGACCCATGACCAGAAAGCACAAAGACTGGTTTGATGAAAACTGTGATGAAATCAAGCAGCTTCTGGATGAGAAACGCCGTCTGCATCAAGCCTACCTGAGCAACCCAAAGTCCACATCAAAAAAGGATGCGTACGATGCCATCCGCAGGACTGTTCAGCAAAAGTTACGCCAGATGCAGGATAAGTGGCTGAGTGACAAAGCTGATGAGATCCAGGGATATGCTGACAGGCACGATATGAAGAGGTTCTATGATGCCTTAAAAGAAGTCTACGGCCCCACATCCTCAGGATCATCCCCCCTCCTCAGTGCAGATGGGAATACCTTGATCACCGAGAAGGAGAAAATTCTTGAACGCTGGGCTGAGCACTTCAACAGTGTCTTAAATCGCCCTACCTTCATAAATGATGAAGCCATAGACCGTCTCCCACAAGTCCCCATCAACGAAGCACTGGACGATCCGCCAACACCTCTTGAGACCCAGAAAGCAATCCGTCTGCTATCCAGTGGCAAAGCACCTGGCTCAGACTCCATACCAGCAGAGGTCTACAAGGATGGAGGCACTGTGCTGATTGAGAAGCTCCATCAGCTGTACTCACTCATGTGGAAAGAAGAGACGATCCCCCAGGATTTCAAAGATGCATTTATCATTCACTTGTACAAGCGAAAGGGGAACCGGCAAGCCTGTGATAACCATCGGGGCATTTCCTTGCTCTCCATCGCAGGCAAGATACTTGCCAGGATCCTACTAAACCGCCTCACAGCACACCTTGACAAAGGTCATTTGCCTGAGAGCCAATGTGGATTCCGGAAAGAGCGCGGAACCACCGACATGGTGTTTGCTGCAAGGCAGCTGCAAGAGAAATGTCAGGAGCAAAATGCTGATCTGTTCTCCACCTATGTCGACCTCACTAAGGCCTTCGACACTGTGAGTAGAGAGGGACTGTGGAAGATCATGGCCAAGTACGGATGCCCTCGGAAATTTATTTCCTTGGTCAGCCAATTCCATGAAGGCATGCAGGCTCGAGTCCAGGACAATGGCGAAACATCTGCTCCTTTTGCTGTCACAAATGGTGTCAAGCAAGGCTGCGTCCTGGCTCCAACGCTGTTCAGCCTCATGTTCTCTGCAATGCTTACTGATGCCTTCAGAGATGGCGATGTTGGAATCGGCCTAAAGTACCGAACAGATGGCAAGCTGTTTAACCTCAGAAGGCTTCAAGCAAAAACGAAGGTCATGACAGACATCATCAGAGACTTTTTGTTTGCTGATGATTGTGCCCTCAACGCTGGATCTGAAGCTGACATGCAGCTCAGCGTCGACAAGTTTGCCACTGCCAGCAGGAACTTCGGCCTTGCCATCAGCACGAGGAAAACTGAAGTTCTCCATCAGCCAGCCCCAGGGAAACCCTACGTTGAGCCCAACATCACAGTCAACGGTCAGAGACTCAGTGCGGTGGAGCGGTTCACATACCTTGGGAGCACACTGTCACGAAATGCGACAATCGACGATGAAGTGAACGTCAGGATTGCAAGAGCAAGCGCAACTTTTGGTAGACTCAATGCAAATGTCTGGAACAGAAGAGGCATTAGTCTTGAGACCAAGCTAAAGGTCTACAGAGCAGTAGTTCTCCCCACACTACTGTATGCCTGCGAAACTTGGACAGTGTACCAACGACATGCCAAGAAGGTGAACCACTTCCACACAACATGCCTCAGGAAGCTACTGAGCATCAAGTGGCAAGACAGGACCCCAGACACAGAGGTGCTCGCAAAAGCCACCCTTCCCAGCATCTTCACCATCCTGATGAAGTCCCAGCTTCGCTGGGCTGGACACGTGGCGCGCATGCCAGACCATCGGCTGCCCAAAAGGCTCTTCTTTGGCGAGCTGCAACAAGGGAAGAGATCACACGGAGGTCAGAAGAAGCGCTTCAGAGATACTCTGAAAGTCTCTCTGAAAGCGTTTGATATCAACCCTGACTCCTGGAAGGAATCTGCAGTGGACCGTGACAAATGGCGCGCTGCTGTGCACAAAGGCGCCAAGTTGTGCGAGGCCAACAGGACTGCTGCAGCTGTTCAGAAGAGGCAGGCCAGAAAGTCACGGGCAAACAAGCTCCCTGACAATGGTATGCCTGTCTTTGTCTGCCCCAACTGTCAGCGAACATTTCGTGCGCAGATTGGACTATTCAGCCATCTGCGCATTCACAGATAGATTCATGAGCATCCTCCCCCCACCCCACCACCACCCTCCCCCCATCCCCCAGCTGGATGACAACGATGGTCATCATCGATCTCGATGGACACACCACCAGGTCCATCTGCTTTTTTTTAAGCAGATGTAGTGTAGCATTTATGGATCAGTCCACACACTCTGACACCCCCTTGAACATAAAACCTCTCACCCAGTCTCTTACAAACAGCACTCTGTGGGTTCTCAGATTTTTTAAATTTGTTTGTTTGTTTGTTTGTTTGTTTGTTGTTTTTGTTGTTGTTGTTGTTGTTGTTGTTTTTTGTTGTTGTTGTTTCTTGTTGACGAATTTAATGTGGATCCGTTGATTAGTTAACTAATCATTTAAGGTAATTCAACGGATCCATACCAAAACCGTATTACAATATATAAAGCATTAAAATACAATACATACATAATACATACAGCAACAGGATACAATTCAGTGCGATACAAGCAATAGTAGTAGTAGTTGTTGTTGTTGATGTTGATGTTGTAGTAGTAGTAGCATCATCCATCATCATTATCATCATCACCTGTTCATGTTTCAGCATTTTTCTGATTCCGGACAAAGACTCCACGTGCCACTTTGCATTTGTACGAGGAAGTCGTCCGTTCTTCCCCCCCAATCCTATCCTGAAGAAATGCACCTCCTTTGACCTGTTATGGCTTGCCTGTTTCATGCTGCAAAAAAAGAGAACAAAAATGAGGGGGCGGAAACTGCTGAAAAACAGAAAGAACAGAGAAAGAATGGATGGATGAATGAATTACAGTGCCGTTGAGTATCAGTTTTGGTCCTACGGGAGCCAGGCCCCAATGGCATAAGCATAGTGGTATCGTTCTGTTTCCTCTTGGCAGCACCATAGTCATGACATCAGTTGCTCTGGATCAGTCTCTGAGTTAACCTTCTTCCACATTCTCCACGCTATCGAATGTCTTTTTCAAATACGTTCCCAGTCGAAGCCGGGTACACAATGCTAGTAGGTATATATCATGACTAACAAAATTAATGCTAAGTTAACTACACCCATTTGAATTATACACGATTAGTAGGTATACATCACGACTAACAAAATTAATGCTAATTTAACTACACCCAATTGATTATACACGATTGCATCATACTCAGCACGTCGCTCAGTTAATTATCCTAAGACGTAAGAGTGGTCGCAGCTTATACGAGTTGTTCAGATGCATTGTCAGAATGCTTATTGTTTGATCATCTGCAGATGCCTGAATAACGACAAGTCTAAATTGACGAAGAGGATCAGAAGATTTCAGAGGTTTGTATTGTACTCTCAAGTCACACGATACAGGACGGGGCAGAACAAAATGCACTGTATTTTCTTTCTCTTCTCGGCAAAGTGAATTATCACAAGAGCTTCATCGATGCTTTTTGACAGATTCGAGTCTTACCTGATCCGCAGTATCACAATATGAAAAAAAAATGAAAAAAAAGAAAGAAAAAAAAAATAGAGAGAGAGTTCTGACGAACGATTTTAAAACCCCACACCTTAATATGATGACTTCTTCAAGTTTTGTACGTACTAAGTGCACATGGATGAACGAATGGTGTGATAAATTAGCAAAATGAATAAACAGGTCTGAATAAACAGGTAAATGCTTTCCTACCTGGGGTCAAAGGCATACACGTGGCACCCGTACAACCTCCCGACGTCATCATCGAAAGAAAAATCATTATTGATCCTGAGGAAAAAACCAAACCCAAATCAATAACGATCAAACTCTCATCGATCCTGTGAAGAACAAAATCATAATTGATCCCGTGAACAAGAAACATTATTGATCCTGTGAAAACAAACCAATATTCGTTCTGTGAACAGTTTCAGTTTCAGTATCAGTAGCTCAAGGAGGCGTCACAGCGTTCGGACAAAT
>NC_134896.1:48084283-48134283 GCF_041734735.1 Babylonia areolata
TAGGAAACGAAAACAGTACACCCAGTTTAGGATGACAAAGTAGAACACAGTTCAGACAGACAGAACGACAGTCAGACAGAAGACTCACCTGATAAAACAGACACACGGCTGCTACAACAAGGAATCCAGTGAGGACATAGAGCAGCCAATGTCTAGCCATCCCTGATGCTGGTTTTCTTCTCTCAGATCAACAGATGTCCCAGGTTTCGCGCAACACACAGACCGCTCTTCTTCCGTGTCTGAGTGTGGGCAGGAACACAAACCAACACCATCAACATCAACTGCAACAGTATTTGTATTATTATTGTATTGTATTGTATTGTATTTCTCCTTTTTGTCACAACAGATTTCTCTGTGTGAAATTCGGGCTGCTCTCCCCAGGGAGAGCGCGTCGCTACACTGAGAGCGTCACCCTTTCTTCTGCCTGCATGTTTATTTGTTTTCCTATCCAGTTGGATATTTCTGCAGATTTTTGCTTTCACGAGCTTTTGTCTTTACTTCTTCTTTTCTTAATATTGTAATAAAACAATAGAAAAAAAAACCTTTGTGATTGGCCCTTATATGCCCCTGGCCTATGCTAGGAACTATCTATCCTTTACCCCTTTCTAACATGTTAATTCAGTAATTCTTTAAATCCATTTCATATATATACCACCCGGTTCACGGTAACACTTTTATATTTAGTCCAGCACAAAGCGAAAGCATTGGTGTGGCACGCACGCGCACACACGCGCACACACACACACACACACACACACACACACACACACACACACAGAGATCAACTAACTGTCTATGCTATGTAGGGTATATGTTAGAAGAACTAACTGTTCCTAAAATCAATGTCCTGTTCCTGAAATAAATGTCCTGTTCCTGAAATCAGTGTCCTGTTCCTAAAATCAATGTCCTGTTCCTGAAATCAGTGTCCTGTTCCTAAAGTCAATGTCCTGTTCCTGAAATCAGTGTCCTGTTCCTAAAGTCAATGTCCTGTTCCTGAAATCAGTGTCCTGTTCCTGAAATCAATGTCCTGTTCCAAAAGTCAGTGTCCTGGAGTGATGATTGGCAGAAGGAAGATCTAAATCTAAATCAGTGTCCTGTTTTAGTAACCTAAAGTGAATATCCTGTTTTAGTATTCTAAACTCAATGTCTTTTTCCGGTTGAAATGGCGACATACACTGAAATTCCTCGGTTCTGAGACAAAGTCGACCTGAATCACACTTGCCAGAAAACTAGAAATAACTAGAAAATAAGAAAAAGAGAAGATGGCATCAAGAAAAGCGAACCCGAAAGATCAAAAACTGTATGCAGTTAGCAATGGACGGAAGATCGGAATTTTTAAGAACTGGAACGATGCATCAAGATCCGTGACCGGTTTCTCCGAGGCAACACACAAGGCCTACGACACGATAGAAGAAGCGTTGACGGCAATGAAACAGGCAGGACATGAGAACCCACCGATTTATGATATCGGTGAGTACGACAATGAATATGACAGTGACTCAAACACGAAAAACAATACAATGAACAGTGTTATTTTCGTCTGGTTCAGAATTTTGTCTTTCCTCTTGATCACTGTTCATTGTATTGTCTTTCGTGTTTGAGTCACTGTCATATTCATGACCCCAAAATGGAAGACAAAAGTTTAAAATGCTCAGACTGTTCAAAACATATCCATTACACATGTACCGAACTTCCAATCTACCAAATATGTATCTTCAAACGATCACAGAGAAAATTCACCTGCAAAACATGCAGCGAAATATTTCACGATGAATCAGTAGCTGACAGCATGCAACATGAATGGAAAGAAACACGTCAAACACAGAACAATGACGTCGCGAAAGATGACGTGAGAATTGTTGACCAAACTATTCTGGAACAGATACTGAAATCACAACACCAAACCACGACTTCAGTTCTTCGAAACCTAGAATCATCCATTCAAAACTTAGTAACATCAATGGCAGACCTGCAACACCCCCAACAAAATCAAGCACTAGTTGCTCAGATTGTGGAAGGTATCAGAAGAATAGGTTTTAATGGGAAAAACGAAAATGCACATCGTGGTGCCAAAGAAAGTCCAAAACCAACAAAAGGTGTTTCCACTCAGACAGAAGAAAATGAAAAGGTACCATCACTGAAGTCTTCATTTAAGTCGTTATTTGGCAGAAGGCCCACACCAAGACCAGCAGAAACATCTAAAAGCAAACAGGACTCTGGTACACCACCTTCCTGCAAAGACAAAGCTGAGCACATTTCATCAACACCGAGTGACAGCTCCGCCCCTTACTGGCGACACACGGATTTCAACGAGAAGTCAGTTCTCATGACTGCCAGTGACCCATCAACTCCTTTTGCGGCTACCAGCAAGGACAGAAACACACCACTTGCCTCTAACGACAAGCTCACAGCTACAACCCCAGTTGTCGAAACCAGTGATTCCAATTGTTACAAAACAAATTATCAAACACAGAAGACAGCCAAACACAAAATTCAAAATAAAAGTCTACACCACGCCAAATATCCTGAACACAACAGAAAATCAAATGAGATAAAGAACAACGCTGGAAGAGAAGATGCGAGTTGTGACAAGAGTGAAACTGTTTCAAGTAGTGACTCTGAAAGTGAGGCAATAAACAGTGAGAAGGAAGATGATTTTTTGCACGAAGAGAAAGAACAAGACCACCACCAGCTCCCACGAATCATCATATACCATGATTCCGTCCTCAGGGACGTTGATGCCATCAGACTCGGGCGATCATACGGCTTGAAAATACAGAAGAAGAAAGCGTATAACGCTAGTTACCACACACTAGACATCATCAGTGAAACAACGTCACCTGATGCTGTACTACTGCACACTGGTATCAATGATCTGAAGAAGAAAAGCGCAGAAACAGTGACAGCCGAACTCGTAACAACCGTCTCCAAACTGCAGGACAACTACCCGGATTCTAAGATCATAATCAGCAAAGTGACAGAAACAAAATCAGAAGAACTCACACACAAAGCCAATTTGCTGAACGCCTTAATTTACACCAGGCTGCATGACAACGCAAACATCTCGTTCCTCGGTCATGAAAACGTAAGGACAGATCTGCATCTACAAGATGATATCCATCCCAACAGAAAAGGAGCAAGCTTGCTGGCGGCGAACATTGGCCGGTACTTTGACCACATGTTCTGGGAAAGGCCAAAAAAGAAACTTCGTCAAAACTATTGGAAAAGACGAACAGAAAACAATCCAGAGAGCCGCAAGGAATACCAACCAAGCCGACGCAGATTTATTGTAAGACAAGATCCAAGACGCTACGTGAGAGATGCACCAAGACGCAACAACAACGACTACACGGTGGGCTACAGAGGTACCAACAGACGGGACAACATACCACATTTCAACACGCAAGGCAACTACAATCACAGCAGAAGGCCCTACAGAGGTACGAGGACACACCGCCCCGTCCAGCCGTACGACCACGCAGCACAACACCACTTCAGTTATCAACGGCGATACGACTTCATCCCCTACAACAGAGACACAACGACATACAGTGGCTACAAACAGGGACAACGGTTCAGAGACAGCTGGTTCAACAGTACGGAACAGAACAACTACCATTTTGATTATTGATCATAACAATGTTTGACTGGCAAGGAGATTTAGGCAATGACGATTGCTCATCAAAAAGTTCCTTAAAGACAACAAAAACAAAAACATTCACATATATTTCTTCTCTCTTTTTTTTTTGTTGGTGTTATAACCACTCGTTAGTGTTAATTTTTCTTTTCTTTTGTATATCTATTTTTTAAAATCTAATTGTTATGTTAAAAAAAAGTAATTGAACATACTTTCATGGAACCTCAAAGGGTACAAAGAGACAATAGCTGGACTTACGACAAATAAATTAGCACATGATTGGGTAATAAAACACTTCAGTAAATATGATATTATCTTTTTACAAGAAACCCATCTAGATAAAGACACTGCAAGTAACATCTTCATTCCAAATTTTGCACCTGGAATTCATTATGTACGTCAAAAACGTAAAAAAGCAGTAAGTTCGTCAGGGGGGGGGGGGTATGAATTTACATTAAAGAAGATTTATGAAAGAACATCAAAATGCTGCCAAGCAGTAACAGCGACATTGTGTGGATAAAGATACCAAGCACCAATGGCAACGACGACACTTTTGTGGGATGTGTCTACATCCCTCCAGAAACATCCTCTTTTGGAAAAGATAATACCACGGACATCTGGGATAAGTTAGAAGAAAACGTCGAAGAAATCAACGAAAGGGGAATCATCATACTTTGTGGAGATTTCAATGCACGAACAGCTGTGATACCAGATTTCATTCAAATGGAACATGAAAACAACAGATGTAACTTACCTTATAATGATCATTGTGATTTTGATATATAACAGAAATTCAATGGATGGCTATGTACAAAAAGCTGGTAGAAGACTGGCGGCCATATGCACTGACAATAATTTGTGTATCCTCAATGGAAGAACACTGGGTGATTTAGATGGACACTTTACATGCTATAGTCCAAATGGCTGTAGTGTTGTTGATTATTTTATTTGTTCTACCACCATGAAAAAAGACATCTTACATATGAAAGTTCATCCCCTTAAATCTTTTTCAGATCACTGTCCGATGGAATTAAGTTTTTTCGTAACTGGATTTTCGATAAAATCAGAAAGGAATTCAGTATCAGTTAAAACGTCACGAAAAGAAACATTTAAAGCTGAAGACGTCACACACCGATACTTATGGGATGCCTTCTCAGACGAGAAATATTTAAGAGCTTTCAACATGCCATGGATAAAAACCCAACTTGTTCAAATAGAACAAAGATTAGATACGTATATTGAAAATGATACCGGGATTTCTAAACTAGCACTAAACAATACTATTAATGATTTTACACAAATGATGAAATTTGCGGCTAATGTAAGTCTTAGGAAGAAAACAAACGTTCGTAAGCGCAAAAGAAAAAACATTAAAAAATGGTTTGATTGTGAATGTTATGAACACAGGAAAGATCTTAGATCGATACTGAATGCCATAAACAGGCATCCATATAATAAATCCCTATGCAAAAAATATTTTTCCAAACGTAAGATCTATAACAGACTGTTAAGACGAAAGAAAAGAATGTACACAAACGATCTTGCGAATAAAATCAGCGACGTCCTTTATAAAGATCCAAACACTGCTTGGAAAACATTAAAAAGTTTACAAACTGCAGGCGAGAATGCCACACGCAAATATCAGTTGAATACATCCATATGGATTTCACATCTGGAAAAGCTCATTGGCAAAGAGGTGAATGTAGAAGAAAAACAAAGGCAAAAAATCAGAAACGAACTTAAAAACAGTCTAACAGATGAGAGTCTGCTTTCAAATATCAACTTAACAATATCAAACAGAGAAATCAAGAAAGCGTGCAAGCATCAAAAAAATAATAAATCACCAGGATTGGACGGCATTACAAACGAAATGGTCAAAACAAGTCTTCCAATAACTATCAATATCATTCAAAAAATGTTTAACATTATTTTCACTCAAGGTATATATCCAGAATGTTGGAAAAATGGTTTAAACATTCCATTGTATAAAAATGGGAACCCGGGAGATCCAAATAATTATCGGGGAATAACATTAACCAATACCTTGGGAAAAGTATTCTGCACAATATTAAATAATCGAATAACTGAGTACCTAGAACAAGGTGAACGCCTAACAAGGAACAAATTGGATTTCGGAAACACTACAGAACAACTGATCAAATCTTCATTCTAAAAAAGATCATTAATGAAGTAATAAAAGTAAAAAATGGTAGATTATACGGTCGTTTTGTAGATTTTGAAAAAGCCTTTGATAATGTTTGGCACGATGCCCTGTTCCTAAAGTTGAAGAGAATGGGCATAACTGGAAAATGCTTTGATATAATTAAAGACATGTATGATAATTCCAAAATTCAAATAAATTCATACGGAGGTCTCAGCACAGAAATCACTGTACAGAAGGGTGTACAACAGGGCAAACACTAAGCCCAACTTTATTTAATATTTTCATAGATGACATTGTAAAATCTATGGAAAGTAACGATTCTCAAAAATTCAATGCTGTTTCACCCAGCAATGTACCATGTTTACTTTATGCTGATGATCTGGTTATTCTGTCTTTAACAAGAAAAGGATTACAACAAAAATTACATAATTTGAACACATATTGCCATACTTGGGGATTAAAAATTAATAGAGAAAAAACGAAAGTGGTAATCTTTACAAGATCTGACCCAAAAGTACCAATATATTTCTACTGTGGGGAAGATATAATACAAACAGCAGAAGAATATAAATATTTAGGAGTTATATTCCACAAAAGTGGAAGTCTGATAAGAGCACAGGAACACCTAACTAAACAAGCAAACAAAGCATTGCATACTTTACGAAGAACATTCAAAGCTATCAACATCAATCCAGGTACCATATCTAAACTATATGATACTTTGATAACGCCAATATCGATTTATGGGGCGGAGGTAATTGATAACGCCAATATCGATTTATGGGGCGGAGGTATGGTTACCTTACCAAGTCAAACCGGATGATTCTTTCGATTTAGCACATCTTTTTGACGGCTGCTTATCGAATAAGTTTCCACATGAAAAATTACACATTAAATTCTGTAAGCAATTACTTGGAGTACACAAAAAAGCTATGGTGCTTCCTGTGTTAGGTGAACTGGGCAGATTCCCAATAAGTTTAAAGATAATGTGCCAAATTATTACATATTGGATTCACATTATTCAATTACCAGAAACTTCCCTCATCAACAAAATATATAAGTCCATGTACCAACAAGAAAATACAACTTCCCCATTGTTGATTTTTGTTAAAAAGATACTCGAAATTATAGGCCCTGATCACATTTGGAAAAATCAATTCACATTCAACTGAAATACGTCAACTGAAATACGTCGTGTATAAAAAAAAATAGAAAATGAATATCAAATACTGGAAAGAGAAAAGAGAAAAAAACATTAAAGCTAAAATTTTACAATACGATTGTAGCAGAGTACAAAACTGAAACCTACCTTTTAAATATATCAGATACAAAACACAGACAAGCTTTAACGAAACTCAGAATAAGCGCGCATGACCTAAAGATTGAGAAAGGTAGATATTTAAATATTCCACAAGAAGACAGATTGTGCAACAAGTGTAACATCCTGGAAGACGAAATCCATCTTCTTGATCATTGTATTAAATATAAAACCTTAAGGCAACAATTTTTAAAGGATATTCAAAATTCGAATAACACAGGACATATTCCCAGTCAGGTGATGCTAACAGATGATGAATATATACAAACAAGATTAGGAAAATTTGTGTATGAATGCTGCTGCAATTTACCGCATTAACTGATTGATAAATTGTGTGTTTTTCATTCGTTCATTCATTTACCATTGCAATTGTGTCTTATAAACCTTACGGTTTCATGACAATAAAATCTATTCTATTCTATTCTATTCTATTCTATTCACACACACACACACACACACACACACACACACACACACACACACACACACACACACACACACTTGCAGTCGGATAACAGCAAGTTCACTTCACATGCTACGTACACAGGTCACATCAACAACATTGCAGCAAATGTATTTTCTACAGGACACACATATATTTTCAGTCTAATATCATCACCTTAGATGAACAGAATATAAATGAATAAACGAACGAACACGTATATTTTGATGTGCTTCTATCATTGACAAATGCAAAACAACGTGATAAGAAGGTACAAGGATATTTTATTCAAGAATGACACAAAAACAAACTCTCGCTGGTTTTCTTGATACGCGGAATCAATGTTTTCTAAACTCTCTTTCCCTACATAGCATAGACAAGAAAACGTCACAAAAGAGTAATTACTATCTTGGTAACAATTCAAATGCTCAATTTCCAGCCAACCGCTAGGAAGCCATTTCAGGGCTGTTGATACAGTTACAGAAGTAGTGTATGATGGTTAGTATTCTCATTAACTGATGAATATATTACAGAAGTGGTGGCTATATCAGTTGATGCCATTACTTGCCATTATGTAAGGAAACGTAGACTCAGTGCTTTTAGCCTACATTTCAATTAATTTGTGTTGCAAAGAAGATAGATTTGGTCAAATGTGGTAATAAGTTTCTTCCATAAACTGCGTTTTACGATTCTGGTTTAAGGTGATCTCAGAATATACCAATGTTCGTAAAACTGCTCCTAAACGCCATGATAGTCTAGAATTGTTCATATTGTTAGAATAGACCTTATCAGAGATGTTACTCGGATAACACAGAAAGGTAAAAACATGCGCTGGATTTAGGAAGTTAGAAGCATTTCATGTAAAACAGGCTTTAGCATAATGTGGTTACAACAAGGTGTTGGTGATGTGGGGGGTGGAGGGGAGGGGGGGGAATCTGGTTACCTTCATACATAGGCTCATAGGTCATTTGAAGTGATATTTGAAAAGCAAAAGTACATATCTAAAACTGATGTATACTGTTTCAGGGCGGTGTTATCTCACGCCAGATTCAATGTAAAATCTACAAAATAATTGTTTACCACAGCGCTTACAAAATAATACTGCCCAATCCTGCAACATATCTTTTGAATCCAGCCTCGCTTATTCTGTTGGTTTGCTTTGGAACAATATTTCAACCGATGTCCACGTCACACAAAACCATTTCAAATATATGTGTATCGTTCACATCTAATGAAATAATTTCCAAACACTTACCAGTGATTTTGTTCGAATGGAGAAACTGCTAGCGAAGGGAACTAACTCCTAATGTATTTCCGCCTTTGTCCACACACGTCAATTTGGAGGGGGAAGACCGGTGTGCCGTCGTTAAGAGCAGACCATCACAAACGGCAGAAAATTCTACGCGCATCTGTGCATTAAGAAGCACTCCCTGACTCATCTCGTTATACACATTCCGGCGGTACCGCAAGGCCCCGCCCCCTATCGCCTGGCCCGGTTGAGCATCATGATGCGGAGATGCGCCGTACCGTAGTTACTAAAAAAAAAAAAAGCAGAGATGGTGCATAATAATAATAATAATAATAATAATAATAATAAAACATTTAGATTTTAACTTGTTTCTTTTAAATTGTTATTCATTGCGCTAGTTACGTAAACTTCACACTGAATGACGGTCAAACATTTAAAATCTGCTTTTTAGTACCTGCCTTTATAAAAAGGAGAGTACTATTACGATGGAAGCCATGTCGCAAAATTTATGTCTGTGTGTGTGTGTGTGTGTGTGTGTGTGTGTGTAAACACAAATGTGTGGCAAGGGCTACATCAAGATCTACTGGATGTGTGTGTGTGTGTGTGTGTGTGTGTGTGTGCGTGCGTGCGTGTGTGTGCGTGCGTGCGTTTGTGTGTGTGTGTCTGTGTGTGTGTGTGTGTGTGTGTGTGTTTATTATGTGTGTTTCACAGTTTGTTTTGTCTACTTCATCGACGGTGAACTGGACTATGAATAGTCCAACAAGTATTTCTGTTGTGTAATTTTGATATTTGTTGTTGTTGCTTCTTCTTATTTCTTTTTTGTTGGGTTTTGTTTGTTAGTTTGTTTGTGTGTGTGTGTGTGTGTGTGTGGTGTGTGTGTGTGTGTGTGTGTGTGATATAATATTTCTGGGTTTTCTTACGTGGTTTCTTAAGTAGTTGATGTGTCGCTAGTATGTGGTTTGTATTTATATTTTGTTGTTGTTGTTTTGTTTTTAGTACTCTCCTTTTATAAAAAGGAGAGTACTGTTATGATGGACCAGTGCAAGAAATTTCCGTCTGAGTGTCTGTGTGTGTGTATGTGTGTGTGTGTGTGTGTGTGAGTGTGTGTGTGTGTGTGTGTGTGTGTAAACACAAATGTGTGGCAAAGGCTACCACAAAATCTACTGGACCAATTGATCTAAAATTTGACACACAGTTCGGCATAATTCTAGTGATGATGCCCGGCCATTTAGATTGTCACTTCCGGTTCTGGGAGACTATTTCCGGTCCAAAAAACGGTTTGGGCGCTTAAGCACAATAACACAAGAACTAGATCTAGCCTATGGCTTTATTTGGCCTATGACTGCGTTGTCTTTCTGTGTTTCAAGTTACGTCTTACACCTCTGCAATTCGTTTCGACAAGCAGAGAAAAAAAATGACGTCCAATAATGACACGATTTGATGACGTAATCTCACTAGATTATCAACGCCGCATTATCTGGGGAGAACTCATTGAATGATCAGGGAAGGGAAAAAGTTAATCTACATTATGTTTGCTGCTTTTATTGATCAACAAATTCTTAGATGGAGGATAATTAACATTATCATTGTGAATTAATTACCAAGTTAGTGACGCATCCCGCTTATCATCAGATTCTGCGAATTTTCTGCTGTTAGTGCTGGTCTGCTCTTAACGACGTCGATTTTATGCGGGATTTTTTCCGCCTCGGTGTGACAGGGAATCCTACCAAGGCTGTTAACTCCCCTGGGTTAAACCAAGCCTCGTTTCTGAAGGCGAACAAAGACATCGTTTGGGTCGTTATGTATGTGCTGGTAACCCCTCACCCTCACCCTCACCCCATCTCTGCTCCACATCCCTCCACCCCCTGGTGTTTTCGATTTCGTTGAGCTAAGATGGCTTTTCTCCTTGTGTGATTATTTCCCCGTTTCCAAGGTATAGTTCTCACTGTGTAATTACATGCCTGATTTCGTAGACAATTTCAGTGAATACTTTTATATCATTTATGTGTTTAGAGATATCTGGGACATGGAGCTGTGTGTGCACAAGGGTGCCCTGTGAATGAGAAGCTAAGAATTATAACGCAAATTTTCAAAGCAACGTATATCATGTTTAGTATATTCAGGATTGATAGGCCATGCCAGTCTTGAATAAAAAGCTAATTTGTGTTTTGCACATTTCTTCTGTCATTACTGCTGTGTGAACATGTCAAATGATCGGTATAAGGACTAACCCGGAGCTACAATTTTTTAGGAATGTACCTTATATTCACCCCTGCGCTGGCTGAATCGGTAGCATAAGCAGCATTGACCTAAAGTTGTGTACCTTGTGTATGGAGAGAGTTACCGCTCTTTATTGTTTGTTAATCATTTACTCTCCTGGCCTCGTTATTCTTTCATGATAATAACCATTAGAATAACAAACACAGAAAAGTAGGCCACTACTTCAGGCAATGTCAGACAGGGGGGACCACCTACAGACAGCCCATAAAAAGCAGCCTGTAAAAGAATTTTATTTTTAAGACGAAAAGAAGAAAACAGAATGGAAAAAAAAATCAAACAAACACACAAAAAAGTATATAAAAAAAAAAATCAGTCGTGACGACCGTCTCTATTCTCTCAGCTCCAACTGTTGAACCAGATTCATCGTGACATGAGGGCTGACGCTAATCCAGCATCATAAATGTTTTCATGGATACTGTTGTTCAGTTTGAGGGTCGAGAGACGGCGTCAAAGCGGGCGGGATTGGTCCATAAAATTTTATAAGCTGCAGCATATCTGCTCAGTTTTCTTCTCGTTGTTTTAAAGCGTATGTCTGACCTAATGCGCTAGTTAGGGGGCTTGTTGCTCGGAACGTATTGTATTGTATAGGTCTTTCAGTGTGTACTGCATTGCGTTGTATAATATTGTATGGTATCGCATTGCATCATATTGTATTATTTTGCATCCTGTTGTACCGTATTTTCTTGTATTGCATCGTCTTGCACCGTATTGATTTTAATTGATTTACGCCGATTTATATTGATTTGTGTTTTTTGTATTGTATTGTATTGTGTCGTGATGTGCTGTGCTGTCCTATGCTGTATTGGGCAGTCTGCGTGACACGCAAACACTGAGTGAATTCAAAACTAATCTCAGTACATACCTATTTTGTTACACATTCCTTAGGTATGTTACATACTCTGTGTGTGTGTTTGTGCGTGTGCGTGTGTGTGTGTGTGTGTGTGTGTGTGTGTATTTGCGCACGTGCGCGAGTGTGTGCGTGTCTGTGTGTGTGTGTGTAGTGTGTGTGTGTACATGTGCGTGTATGTGTGTGTGTGTAGTGTGTGTGTGTGTGCGTGTGGTGTGTGTGTGTGTGTGTGTGTGTGTGTGTGTGTGTGTTGCCTGCTTCCGTCGCTGAGTCTCTCTCAATTTCCGTGTTTGTTCGTTGTTGTTTTTCTTTCATTCTGCTTGTCTGTCTTTTTCTTTCTTTTTTTTTCTCAACTTTTCTCTTATCCTGTCTTCCCGCTCAGTTTTCTTTCCGTTATGATAGTGCGAAGAAGAAGAAGAAGACAATTTAATGCAAAAGATAAAACAATAATTGAAGAAGAAGAAGAAGAAAAAGAAGGCATTTTCACACACACACACACACACACACACACACACACACACACACCACAACACAAGATTTTATGGTGTAACAGTGTCTGATATTGGTGGTAGAGATTTCCATAACCAAATACCGTAGTGTGCGTATGTTCGGAAACAGTGGGACGTGTGTCTGTAACACAAGAAAACATTATTTCACAACAGTCCTCAACTGCAGAAAATAAAAATGATTTTTTATTGGGTGGCAGTCTGTCAATGTCAGTGTCTCTGTCTCTCCCGCCAAACCCTATCCCTCCCTGTGCATTCCTGTCTCTCCCCACCTTTGAAACCCACTGCACTCAAGTTTTCACACATGGTCACCCCTGTGGTTTGATTTGTGGACAACGACAACCGTAGTTAATCAAAAAGCCGTTCGAAAAAAAGTGATATATATGTCTGTCAACTGCCATGACTTTCTCGGCTTAACATGCCACACTCGTTAAGTTTAATTCAGCCTGGGTTCAGTGAGCTGCAGTCAAAAGTGGTTATTGTTGGGGAAAAATTCCAGGGGGGGAGGAAGGGAGTGCGATAGCTTATTGTTTCGAAAATGATTTAACGTTTATGTCGCAACAACTGTCGTTGCAGTCCTGCGTCATTGACATTAATGTGGTATCCGTGTCAGTGTCATTCCGTGTGTGTGTGTGTGTGTGTGTGTGTGTGTGTGTGTGTGTGTGTGTGTGAGTGTGTGTGTGTGTGTGCATGTGTGTGTGTGTGTGTGTGAGTGTGTGTGTGTGAGTGTGTGTGTGTGTGTGTGTGTGTGTGTGTGTGTGTGTGAGTGTGAGTGTGTGTGTGTGTGAGTGTGTGTGTGTGTGAGTGTGAGTGTGTGTGTGTGTGAGTGTGTGTGTGTGAGTGTGTGTGTGTGTGAGTGTGTGTGTGTGTGTGTGTGTGTGTGTGTGTTTGTGGTGTGTGTGTGAGTGTGTGTGTGTGTGTGAGTGTGTGTGTGTGTGTGAGTGTGTGTGTGTGTGAGTGTGTGTGTGTGTGTGTGTGTGTGTGTGTGTGTGTGTGGTGTGTGTGTGTGTGTGTGTGTGTGTGTGTGTGTGTGTGTGTGTGTGTGTGTGTTTCATTTCATGTAACTGATACTAAATGTCAATGTATTTTGATACCATACACACAGTTAGCCTAACTGCAAATGCCATTACAATTAATGCACTTTTGAAGGAATAAAAGATTTACTTTGACAGTACTTTGACAGAAAAAAAACCTATCTTACTTCTTCAGCACCGCCCCATTCCTACCGACTTAAAGTTGCATGTAGGTATATACCCTATGAGGTATGATGTTTTCAGGCCCAACACTCAGCCTTATATCACAGATTGACATAAGTTTACATTTGAGCCAACAGCAAAGTAAGAGCTGTATTATCAATGGTTTCTCCAGTCAATGAGAAACCATTCACAGCTTAGTCTTTTGTGAAGGACTATGACTCTCGAACTAGGAGGCAAAATTGCACTGGCTCTTAGTGCTGCAGCCTTGTGGGCTAGTTGGCCTTTGGGAACCATCCCAACGCCGACTGTCCTAAAGCCCTCTTGGCCGCAAGAGTGGGGATTTACTTGGGCAAGACACTCTCCACTATAATCAAATTCTAGCCCAAATAGTCGGAACAGCAGTTGCCTCCTCTGCTTTTCTGATGGTCATAGTCGGACACGACTGACTATCAATGAGGTATGAGAGAGAGGGGCGGAGAGGGGGGTTGAGAGAGATAGGGTCATGAGTGCTTTATTTCATGTGTCATTTCTATTAAAAATTTAAAAAAAATAAAAATAAATAAAAATAAAAATAAAAATTCGTGTAAAATGCTTTGAGTTCTTAGAAATGGTGCTATACAAAGTCACATTAGTAGTAGTTACAGTAGCAGTAGTAGTTAAACATGGATTTTGCGATGTTTGGTAAAACCAAGGACTTGCATTTTGACGTTATCACGGAATTTGGGCTTTTGCCGCTTAGTGCATGCGAAACACATTTGGTCGACGTGTATATTCTGAACTTTCTTAACATGTTCTTCCTTTCCTGCTTAGCAAATGCCACTCTTGTGTGCTTTTTGTTTGTATGACACACAATTTAAAGTCTGTTATCATCCTTATCATTATTATTATGTTTATTTTTCATCTTTTCGAGCAAAATGATTTCCATAGGTAAGTCTATAAATATCACGATTTTTATGTATCAAGGCATGGCTTCACAATACAAAAGAAGACACTTATTTCACTGTTTAAAACTGAAGCCATACTATATCACACGTTTACGGTTTTTGTCTCTCAACGAAATTACACATGTTAATATGTGTATGCATGTATGTATGTGTATGTATATATATATAATGTGTGTGTGTGTGTGTGTGTGTGTGTGTGTGTGTGTGTGTGCATATTGAATACAACTTGCTCTGGACCGTCCAGCTTGGCGCAGCAAGAACACCACAGAACCCCCCTGCAGCTGAAGCCAGGCGCATCACCGAGGCACAACGAAAGCGTGCTGTGCGCAAGGCCCGAGCAGCATCCACTGCCGCGACAGCACCCACTCACTTGTGTCCCACATGTGTGCACGCTGCACACGGGACCTCGGTTTATCGTCTCATCCGAATGACTAGCATCCAGACCACCACTCAAGGTCTAGTGGAGGGGGAGAAAATATCGGCGGCTGAGCCCAATTTTCCCAAATGTTTCGGAAAAGGCTGGGAAACGTGGTTGCTAGGTCTTTGAATGGGGGTCTCAGGAAAGTGGACTGTCGTCAACTCAAGGAGAAGGAATTATATAATGTGTGTGTACCAAAAGGTGAAAAACCAACAGAATTTATGAAAACTAGGAGACCAGATTCACTTTTGAACATTGTCAACACACACACACACACACACACACACACACACACACACGCGCGCGCACGCACGCACGCACGCACGCACACACACACACACACACACACACACGTGGCTTGCGAGGCTTCTCCTCCTCCTCCTCCTCCTCCTCCTCCTCCTCCTCTTCTTCTCCTCCTCCTCCTCCTCCTCTTCCTCTCCTCTCCTCCTCTTCTCTTCTTCTCCTCCTCCTCTTCTTCTTCTACTTCTCTCACATACACATGAATTATAATCGATATAATCGCCCTCGTGGGTCAGGTCACATTCGGGTCGTAGTGAGTCTTTAGCACCCGTTAAAACATTATGCTTGGACAACATGCACGGACACATGCACATACGCTTGTATAAAAGCACTCGCACACATCAGTACTCGCGCGTGCCTTTTTCCGCAGCGGCAAACTAGTGACCGTTCCCTTGTCTCCTGACCGCAGTGAAGACATACGCACAAGTCGCTTCTAGAAGCGTTGAAAACAAAACGCCGACAGCAGACGACATGGAAACAACTCGCGCGGCAGGACAGAGCCAACGAGAACCAGCCAGCCATGACTCAGGCTTCTCTGCTCAAGACATGGGTCAGAGGGTGGTCAGAATCAACAGGGCGTGACTGGCACAACCCCGAAGCGCCGTAACACAAATTTAAATGTTTCCCTGAGTCAGCAACAGCAACGAGGTGCGAGCGAGTGTGCCGGTACGAGAGGGGCAGCACACCAGGACGACACTCATCGCAGCAGCAACACTCGGGCAGTACACGATGTTCCAATCTCGAGCACACAGGCTGGGCCACACAAGAGTGGGACACAGTCGGCACACACTGACCACACGGCGAGCCGACTGACAGGGCCTCTCGCCAAAAGCACGCGGACAACACACACTGCTCTCACAGCGAGCAGAAAGACAGGGGTCTCACAGTAAATCCCCAGCTGGTGTCGGCGACAGCAGCAGGTCACTGCGGCGGGACAAGAAAAAATAGGACAGGACTGACCACCCAGATGAATGGACCTTTCTGAACTATAATGTAGAAAACCTGCTTAGCAAGCTACATGATGTATCCTTTATTAATTACATTAGTTCGTTTGATTTTATCTGTTTAACGGAAACATTTACTGACTCTAAATTTGATTTTAGCGGCATTTTCACAGAACATGTAAAATTTGTTGCTCCTGCAGCTAAGTTATCCCATCACGGGAGAAATTCTGGAGGAGTTTTATTGATGAATAGGAAATGTATTGAACATCATATAAAAGAGGTTGAGATAGACTGCAAGAACACAGTAGCTGTTGAAATAAATAAAAATGTGTTTGGTGTTGATAAAAATATTGTGTTAATTGCTGGTTATATTGCCCCAGAGAGATCACCACTACTTGAGCACACTGAACTACAAGACGGCATTCATATCTTAGAAGAAAGCTTGATACAACAGGTACACACAGATAATGTTTACATTATGTTGTGTGGGGACCTAAATGCAAGGACAGGGTGTGAACAGCCGAAAGGTGATAACTTAGCGAACTTGGTGCCAGGTTTTGATTTTGAAGAGATTGACGAAGAAAGAGCTGCACGTAATTCCAAAGATTCAATCATAAACAAGTTTGGTAGATCCCTGCTCGATCTTTCCCTTATGCTTGATTTGTATATTGTGAATGGACTGTGCAGCAGTGACACAGAAGGCGAATTCACTTTTGTGTCAACACACGCCAGCAGCGTCATTGATAATTTTCTTATATCTGAAGATTTACGAGCAGGGTATGATCTACACATTGATGATTGTTTATATTCAGTATATAAGTACTAAAGTGGGGAAAATAGTCAATGCAATGAGAAGAGTCAGGAACCAGTTGAAAAGGGGGATTGCTCTGATGAAATCAGGATTATTTGGAATGATGAGAAGTTGCAGATATATAAAGAGGAGCTAGACAGCAATGATTTCAAAGACAGCCTGAGTGAAGCCCACGGTATGTTAGATTTAGATGTTGATAGCGGGGTTGAATTGTTCACAAATGCTCTGTATGGAGCAGCTGCTTGTATGGTTGGAAAGGTCAGAAAAACTAAGAAAGAATTCAATGACTGGTTTGATATGGAATGCAGGCAGCAAAAGAAACGGGTCAGAAGACTCCTTAAGAGATTCCAAAGATGTAAGACAGAAAGCGTTAAGAATCAGTGGAAAGAAGACTATGTTAAGGAGAGGAAGGATTATGTTAAGCTAAAAAGGACAAAGAAACGAGCGTACGAAGAAGAAAGATTAGAAAAATTAAGAAACTGCGTTGATGACCCTAAGCTGTTCTGGTCAATAATAAGATCAGTTAACCAGAAAGCAGTGATATATAATGACATTAGCTCTGAACAGTAGCATAACCACTTTTCTAACGTCTTTAATTATAATACAGCTGATAATAATTCTGACCAGGAAGAAGTAATCGGTAGATGTGGAGGAAGAACCTCTATTCAATGACAATATTTCAGAACAGGAAATTATAAAGAGTATAAAAAAAAAACCCTGCAATCAGGTAAAAGTGCCGGCCCTGGTTATATTATTGGCGAAATGCTAAAAAATGCAAACAGTAATGTTGTGAAATTCCTAGTTACCCTGTTTAATAAAGTATTTGAAAGTGGAACATTTCCGTTGGACTTGGCAAAATCCATTATTGTGCCTATACATAAAAAGGGAGACACAAACAACCCGGACATTTACAGAGGAGTAGCCTTGACAAGTACAATTAGTAAAGTGTATACACACATCTTGAATCGAATATGGACAGAATTAGACGAAAAAAATCATAGAGGAACAGGTTATAATACTGTCGACCATGTATTTACTTTATACGCTTTAGTACAAAACCATCCTTTACGTAAGACTAAGCTAAACTTAGCATTCGTAGACTTCAAAAACGCATTTGATTCTGTGAACAGAAACATCCTGTGGAGTACTATAAGAAAAAGCGGCGTACATGGAAACTTTTACATGGCTGTTAAAAGCATTCTACAATTCTGTACTTGTGTGTGTTCGTGACAAAGGTATTTATTCAGACATTTTTCAGTGTCCTAGAGCGGTTAAACAAGGTTGTATGCTAAGCCCACAGCTGTTCTCCTTTTTCATCAATGAATTGGCAGTGGAGTTATCAAAGCAGGGTAGACATGGAATACAAATGATACCTGGCACAACAGAATTGTTCTTAATGCCATTTGCTGATGATGATGTTCTATTGTCTAATACACCCATAGGGTTACAAAATCAATTAAACGCCCTAAAGCAAGAAACAGACAGACTACAACTAACAGTAAATCTTGATTAGACCAATATTATAACTTTCCGCAATGGAGGTCATCTTTCGACTCATGAAAAATGGCGCTATGGTGATAGTGAAATAAAAGTAAATGCATATAAATATTTAGGAATGTTATTCACAACAAAATTGAGTTTGACGTCTGCGTGGGATGAAGCAAATAGAAAAGGGGGGAAAGGTGTAATCCAAATTATAAAATCACTCAGGAGACTGCGTTCGACTGACGCACAGCTTTTTGGAAACTTTTCGACACACAAATTGAACCAGCCTTGAACTATGGAGCGGAAATATGGGGACTCATGTCAAATAACCAAATGGAAAAAGTGCAATGAAGCGCTTTCTTTGTGTCCCATTACACTCATCAAACACTATAATGTATGGCGAAACCGACAGGTACCCATTGCATATTAGATCAATTGTAAAATGCATAAAATATTGGCTCGAACTAACAAGACTGCCAACATCACGATTGTGTAGACAAGCATACGAGATGCTGCTGCTGCAAGAGGAGAAGGGCAAACAGAACTGGGTATTCCACATCAAGAAAACACTAACGGAACATGGATTCGATCTTGTTTGGATGTGCCAAGGCGAAGGGCACGAGAGCGGCTTCGTATTGGAATTTAGAGATAGACTTATAGCATGTTACAAACAGAACTGGCAAGGAGAATTAGAGAGCAATGATAGGTATAAATGGTTTTATTCATTTAAATCACTATTTCAAACGGAGAAGTATTATAACAAGAAGATTATAACAAATAAATGGCATAAAATCTGCTTTGCGAAGCTCAGATTGAGAGCACTTGGACTGAATGCCAAAAGAAGATGGTTCGATTCAGACGTAACAACATCTCTTTGCCCAATGTGTGGCGAAAACCCAGAAGACAAAAATCATTCTATATTCAAATGCGAAAGATACGATGAAGTGAGAAAAAACTGTACCCTTTTCAATACAGCTCCAGCGCAGAGAAAAGATTTGTTTGGCATACTGATGACAGAAAATGAAGATATGATACTTTCACATGCAAAATATGTATCTGAGGCAATAGATATACGGAAAACGTCCATCATCAGTCCAAATACTCATTGATCAACTGAAAATTAATATGGGTTCTATGAGGAAAAAAGCATGGATAAAAAGGAAGGGCTACATTTGGATGGTCAATCTCGACATTATAATTATTTGATGTGTTCGTATTGATATGATGGGTTTTGATGTTGAGGCATGGATAATTATTTCAGGATTTATATGTACTTTAGTATGTGTTTGTATTGATGTGATGTGTGTCGACGTTACATTCGTGAATATTTATTATATGATTTATCTGTACTTTGTTTTCTGTGCACTGTTCGAACCTTGGAGACGGAACGACTGAAAAAAAGGCACATTACCCCCCTGTCACGAGTACTTTAAGCAAATGACAAAGTGCCAAAGTGTCGCAATCTCTTATTAGTTTATGTTGTTTCAATTCTGAGTTTTTTCTTCTTTTTTGTTGATTTTTTTTTCTGTTTTTCTTTTTTCTTTTTTTCTTCTTTTTTTTTTGTTGTTGTTGTTGTTGTTGTTGTTTTTATTTTGGTGTGTGTGTGGGGGGGGGGGGGGGTATTCTTATTCCTTCTTTTTTTTCTCTCCATTTTGATCTGATTAGTACCCACTATGTCACCAGAGCTTTTCAGCTAATGACATTAAACATTTCAGTGTTCAGTGTTCTCTCTCTCTCTCTCACTCTGTCTTTCTCTCTCTCTTTCCATCTCAGTCTGTCTCTTGGTTTCTCTATGATACAGACGCATAGATGTGCACACACATTTTACCATTGCTTTCATACATACACAGATGCGTACGCGCGCGCGCGCACACACACACACACACACACACACACACACACACACAACACACACACACACAGCACAACTAGAACAAGGTACAGCCTGTCATGCACGGACTACACACCATCTACACACTTACACGGGCGTACACACGCGTGCATGCACACACACGCACGCACAAACGCAGTGACAAACATCACACATCATGATGCACAGATCAACACACAAACACACATTTTACCATTGCATACATACATACATACATACACAGAAGCGTGCACACATACACATACATGCACGCGTGCACAAAATCACACACCATCCACACTTATGCGGTTGTACACACACACACACACACACACACTCAGAGGCTTGCACTGAAAACAATTCACGCACACACACACACTCAGAGGCTTGCACTGAAAACAATTCACGCATGCACACACACGTTTATACACACGCATGCGCGCGTACGCACACACACACACAGACACACATACACAGACACACACAGACACACAGACACACACACACACACACACACACACACACACTATAGTGTGTCCTGTGCCCATTGTGAACACAGCGCAGGCCTCCAAGGGTGGTGCAGGATTGTTCCAAAGGCTGGTGGAGACAGTGCTTCTCTGGGTCCTCCCCAGCACCTACGGGTGTTTCTCTTTCTTCTTTTCCTCACACACACACACACACACACACACACACACACACGTGCCTTGACGGTTGAGAGTAACACTTGCATATTTTTCTTTACAATAGATACAGAATTGTATGATAGTTTGTTTTCATAACAAAAATAATGTTACCTGTCTTTTTGCTTTGAATTAAATTGTAATCGACGTTTGTTTTACTCTGATGTTTTAGACTTCTTTTTTTTTTCTCTCCAATGTAAGATCTTTTGCTATGCTGGATACTGCAGTCATCAAAGTAAAGATCCATCCTGTGAGAATGTTCAGTATGGGTGCCAGATCTTGTTCTTTACTGTTATGTTTTGGCGTTTATGTGTAAAAATCCCTCCTTTTTTCTTTTTTTTCTTTTTTTTTTGTCTGCTTTTTTGATTTTCCTACAATTCACCATTATTCTCCCTCAAATAACAAGTCTTAAGAAAATATGACAGTAAGGTAATCGCGTTCAAGCTTGTCGCTCTGTTCTGTTTTATTGAGCCAGCGTAGTATTTTTTTTTTTTCCAGGCTTCGGGCCGGGCAGAAAATGTTTGTTCAGGCTTCGGTCTGGACAGAGAAAAAGAAAAAAAGAAAAAAAGAATTCAGGCTTGAGTAGGTCTCTCTCCTAGCACCCCTGTACTGTATGTGTTTCTCTCTCACTGCCCCCCACTCCCCCCCCCCCCCCACACCCCCACACCCCCGCTCCTTTCCCTTTCCCTTCCCCCTGTACTGCTACCTTCGATGGTCCTTGAACTACTGTATGCCTGACTGTACACGCTTATTAACATTCCTGTGTGTCCACTTTCCTCCACACCCTCTCGATCGTTATTTCTGCCTGATCGTACGTGCCTATTCTCTGCCTCTGTGTGTGTGTGTGTGTGTGTGTGTGTGTGCGCGTGTGTGTGTGTGTGTGCGTACGTACGAGCGTGCGTGCGTGTTTGTACGTGTGTGTGTGTGTGTGTGTGTACGTGCGTGCGTGCGTGTTTGTACGTGTGTGTGTGTGTGTGTGTGTGTGTGTGTGTACGTGCGTGCGTGCGTGTTTGTACGTGTGTGTGTGTGTGTGTGTGTGTTATTCATATGACATAATTATTGTTAAACGTGCCGCGCGATAAGTGGTGACACGGCAGCCAGTGCCAGTGCAGGCCAGAAACTGTGGAAAGCAGGTAATCAACAGTTACCACTTGGGAGCGACTGAGGCCAGTTTGCTATACTGAAGGAAACGGTGGTTTCCGTTGAGAGAGTGGAAATAGCGAGCGGTCAATCTGACGGTTGTCTCTGCCATTTGGTGGCATTTTCACACGTAAGAAATTACCCAGAAAGCTGTACGGATACATGCAGGTACGTTTATGTATATTGATTTACCTTCTTGTTGTAAACGCCTTGCCTGGCAGTGTTAATCTGCACTGATTGTCATACTTATGACCAAACAGGAATATTGATTCATGATTAATTTCTTTAATTATTGATCTTATCGCTGTCATTTGGACAATTCTGGAACATCTGTCAGGGTATTTTTTTATGGATCTGTCCGCTGCTTTTAATACTATTCAACATCATATAAAATTTTTAGTGAGGAAACTTACAGACCTAGATGTAACAGCTGACCTTATTTTATGGATACAACAGTATGTGTATGTGTGTGTGTGTGTGTGTGTGTGTGTGTGTGTGTTTGACATGACTGCACTTCGAATCCTGTGGAATCGTCAGATTTCCCAGCAATTACGGTAAATCCCTCATCTCATCTCCCACACCCCTTGCCCATGGCAAGTAATCCAGAGACAAAAATCACAAGTTCGTGGTGTCCTCAGTCTCAACAGAAGAAAAATTATACACACGCGGACGCGCGCGCGCGCGCGCGTACGTACGTATACACACACACACACACACACACACACACACACACATACACGCGCGCGCGCGCGCGCGCTAAGCTAATTGCTAATATACAAGCTCTGAACTACTTAGTGAGCCATCAAATATTTTTCTCGAAAATAGCATTCATTGTTGATTCCAAATCATTACTTTATGCTCTAGAATTATTTAGCTTTGAAACAAGACCTGACTTAGTTATTGAGGCAAATCGTTTGGTACATTGTTTGAAGATTAAAGGGACTGAGGTCAGTTTTTGTTGGGTGCCTTCTCATGTGGGCATTCATGGCAATGAAACTGCTGATAAAGCAGCATGGGGTCGATTTCATAACCGATGGAAGGAAAAGTTTTCAAAACATAAAGGGACATTATTCCCCGAGATTATTACTAAAGAAAAGATACCGAATCCACCAGCTTGCTATACAAGATTAATAACCTCCACTTTCTTCCGTGTAAAACTTGATGCGCTTATTGACAAAGTATAGTAAAAATGTTACATGCATCTGCGGTAAGCAGTTCAGCTTTCATCATTGTTTGTTTCACTGTCAGTACCTTCTTGCCCTAGTATTTCAAAGAGAATAACTATTCTGCAGATGATTTTTGGAAAGTTATTTCTGACGAGCTTCTAATGGTCGAACTTTCACAGGCATTAGTTCATAGCCTTATTTCTACATTCCTTTAATGTACTTCAGAATTGTGTTAATGGTTTCTGATTATTATTATTATTATCATTATTGAATTGTTACTGTCCAATGTAATTGCATGTTAGTTATACTTTTTTCTTCTTTTTTTTTTGGGGGGGGGGGGTAGTTTTCTACCTTTTCTGTTTTCCTCTTCCCTCTCCCCTCCCCCGTGGTCCCCCCCACCCCCCCTCTGTCCCCGCCCCCCGCACCCACTTTTTTTTTATCGTCTTATATAAAGAACGAACACACACACACACACACACACACACACACACGCACGCACGCACTGTACCGTGAGAGGTATGTGGCCGGAAGAGGGACAATAGGAGGAAAGGGACAGTGGCTGTGTGGTAGTGAGGGTGAAGGGGTCGAAGGGACGAAGTGGCGGAAACACGGTTAGCTTTGGAAAGTGACTGGAATGCCGCAGACACAGACTAGACTGGCTGTCGGTCTGGTTTCAGTTGCCTGCAAAGGTTTGAAACTGAATTGTGTCATCTTCAGCGTTCGTGGGCTTGCAAGTGAAGTAAGTTCTGATTCGTGAACTATCATGAAACCAAATGCTTTTCTTATTTGCAGTTTATTCGAAGCAGACAGAAAGGAACATTCATAAAGGAAGGGATGTAGGCTATTGTGGTGAAACGTGTTTCCAATCTTTATTTTATCATCAGCTTATTTTCAGTACCAACTTATTTTAATTCTATTGCCAAAATTGTGTGCTAGAATGACTGCTCAGTTCTTGTTGTTGTGGTTTTTAAGTGCTTGTAAAATCACCAAATCAGTTTTCTGATGTCTATCCTCCATCAGAAGTCAGAAAGATATACCTTCTTCTTCTTCCTCGTTTTCTGTAACCTTTTTTTTTTTTATCCCTGGCTGACTGGGCGGCCAAACTACGTTTTCAGGGACACTTTTTGGTTTGGAGTTTTTCTGTGGTTAGTGTGAACTTGGTAGTATTATATGCTAGAGTAAGGCCAACGTTTGTTGTTGTTGTTGTTTTTTCCACAAGTATTTCAAATATGCTATCCTGAAGACTAGCGAATGAACATCATTACACGCGGAAATTATGAAGAAGAAAAAAACTACAACAAAACACGTGCACCGGCGGTGGTTTCCTTCTGCCGTGTTGCTCCTGGTCATTGACAGCTGCACGTGCACTGCTGGTGCTTCTGCCGTGTTGCTCCTGGTCATTGACAGCTGCACGTGCACTGCTGGTGGTTCTGCTGTGTCGCTCCTAGTCATTGACAGCTGCACGTGCACTGCTGGTGGTTCTGCCGTGTTGCTCCTGGTCATTGACAGCTGCACGTGCACTACTGGTGCTTCTGCCGTGTTGCTCCTGGTCATTGACAGCTGCACGTGCACTGCTGGTGCTTCTGCCGTGTTGCTCCTGGTCATTGACAGCTGCACGTGCACTACTGGTGGTTCTGCCGTGTTGCTCCTGGTCATTGACAGCTGCACGTGCATTACTGGTGCTTCTGCCGTGTTGCTCCTGGTCATTGACAGCTGCACGTGCACTGCTGGTGCTTCTGCTGTGTTGCTCCTGGTCATTGCCATGTTGCTCCTGGTCATTGACAGCTGCACGTGCACTGCTGGTGGTTCTGCCGTGTTGCTCCTGGTCATTGACAGCTGCACGTGCACTACTGGTGGTTCTGCCATGTTGCTCCTGGTCATTGACAGCTGCACGTGCACTGCTGGTGCTTCTGCCGTGTTGCTCCTGGTCATTGACAACTGTACTTGCATAGCTGGTGCTTCTGCCGTGTTGCTTCTGGTCATTGACAGCTGCACGTGCACTACTGGTACTTCTGCCATGTTGCTCCTGGTCATTGACAACTGTACTTGCACAGCTGGTGGTTCTGCCGTGTTGCTCCTAGTCATTGACAGCTGCACGTGCACTACTGGTACTTCTGCCATGTTGCTCCTGGTCATTGACAACTGTACTTGCACAGCTGGTGGTTCTGCCGTGTTGCTCCTGGTCATTGACAGCTGCACGTGCACTACTGGTGCTTCTGCCGTGTTGCTCCTGGTCATTGACAGCTGCACGTGCACTACTGGTGGTTTTGCCGTGTTGCTCCTGGTCATTGACAGCTGCACGTGCACTACTGGTGGTTCTGCCATGTTGCTCCTGGTCATTGACAACTGTACTTGCATAGCTGGTGCTTCTGCCGTGTTGCTCCTGGTCATTGACAGCTGCACGTGCACTACTGGTGCTTCTGCCGTGTTGCTCCTAGTCATTGACAGCTGCACGTGCACTGCTGGTGGTTCTGCCGTGTTGCTCCTAGTCATTGACAACTGTACTTGCACAGCTGGTGCTTCTGCCGTGTTGCTCCTAGTCATTGACAGCTGCACGTGCACTGCTGGTGGTTCTGCCGTGTTGCTCCTAGTCATTGACAACTGTACTTGCATAGCTGGTGCTTCTGCCGTGTTGCTCCTAGTCATTGACAGCTGCACGTGCACTGCTGGTGCTTCTGCCATGTTGCTCCTGGTCATTGACAGCTGCACGTGCACTACTGGTGCTTCTGCCATGTTGCTCCTAGTCATTGACAGCTGCACGTGCACTGCTGGTGCTTCTGCCGTGTTGCTCCTGGTCATTGACAGCTGCACGTGCACTACTGGTGGTTCTGCCGTGTTGCTCCTGGTCATTGACAGCTGCACGTGCATTGCTGGTGGTTCTGCCGTGTTGCTCCTAGTCATTGACAGCTGCACGTGCACTGCTGGTGCTTCTGCCGTGTTGCTCCTGGTCATTGACAGCTGCACGTGCACTACTGGTGCTTCTGCCGTGTTGCTCCTGGTCATTGACAGCTGCACGTGCATTGCTGGTGGTTCTGCCGTGTTGCTCCTAGTCATTGACAGCTGCACGGGCACTACTGGTGCTTCTGCCGTGTTGCTCCTGGTCATTGACAGCTGCACGTGCATTGCTGGTGGTTCTGCCGTGTTGCTCCTAGTCATTGACAGCTGCACGTGCACTACTGGTGCTTCTGCCGTGTTGCTCCTGGTCATTGACAGCTGCACGTGCACTGCTGGTGCTTCTGCCGTGTTGCTCCTGGTCATTGACAGCTGCACGTGCACTGCTGGTGCTTCTGCCGTGTTGCTCCTGGTCATTGACAGCTGCACGTGCACTGCTGGTGCTTCTGCCGTGTTGCTCCTGGTCATTGACAGCTGCACGTGCACTGCTGGTGCTTCTACCGTGTTGCTCCTGGTCATTGACAGCTGCACGTGCACTGCTGGTGCTTCTGCCGTGTTGCTCCTGGTCATTGACAGCTGCACGTGCACTGCTGGTGCTTCTACCGTGTTGCTCCTGTTCATTGACAGCTGCACGTGCACTGCTGGTGCTTCTGCCGTGTTGCTCCTGGTCATTGACAGCTGCACGTGCACTGCTGGTGCTTCTGCCGTGTTGCTCCTGGTCATTGACAGCTGCACGTGCACTGCTGGTGCTTCTGCCGTGTTGCTCCTGGTCATTGACAGCTGCACGTGCACTGCTGGTGCTTCTGCCGTGTTGCTCCTGGTCATTGACAGCTTCACGTGCACTGCTGGTGCTTCTGCCGTGTTGCTCCTGGTCATTGACAGCTGCACGTGCACAGCTGGTGCTTCTGCCGTGTTGCTCCTGGTCATTGACAGCTGCACGTGCACTACTGGTGCTTCTGCCGTGTTGCTCCTGGTCATTGACAGCTGCACGTGCACTGCTGGTGCTTCTACCGTGTTGCTCCTGGTCATTGACAGCTGCACGTGCACTGCTGGTGCTTCTGCCGTGTTGCTCCTGATCATTGACAGCTGCACGTGCACTGCTGGTGCTTCTACCGTGTTGCTCCTGTTCATTGACAGCTGCACGTGCACTGCTGGTGCTTCTGCTGTGTTGCTCCTGGTCATTGACAGCTGCACGTGCACTGCTGGTGCTTCTGCCGTGTTGCTCCTGGTCATTGACAGCTGCACGTGCACTGCTGGTGCTTCTGCCGTGTTGCTCCTGGTCATTGACAGCTGCACGTGCACTGCTGGTGCTTCTGCCGTGTTGCTCCTGGTCATTGACAGCTGCACGTGCACAGCTGGTGGTTTCCTGTTGCTGTGTTTGGTGTCCCCGGAATTCGGCATTCACCTGCTTCAGCTGGGTCACCTCCTCCTTCAGCTTGTCTTTTTCTTTTTTCTGAATCGTAAATACTGCGTTTTCAGATATCTCTGTTCTGTTGGTCATTGTTGTCTCTTTTTTTTCTCTTCCATTTTCTTGTCTTCTATTGTAGCCATGTTGACCAGTATTCTATTGATCTGTTCTGAAGTATCTTCACTTGTAGCCATGTTGACCAGTATTCTATTGATCTGTTCTGAAGTATCTTCACTTGTAGCTATGGTGACCAGTATTCTATTGATCTGTTCTGAAGTATCTTCACTTGTAGCTAGTTATTCTATTGAAATGTTCTGAAGAATCTTCACTTGTAGCCATGTTGACCAGTATTCTATTGATCTGTTCTAAAGTATCTTCACTTGTAGCCATGTTGACCTAGTATTCTTTTGATCTCTTCCGAAGTATGTTTTCTTGTAGCTATGTTGACTAGTATTCTATTGATGTCTTCTGAAGTATCTTCACTTGTTGCCATGTTGACCAGTATTCTATTGATCTGTTCTGAAGTATCTTCACTTGTAGCTAGTTATTCTATTGATCTGTCCTGAAGTATCTTCACTTGTAGCCATGTTGACTAGTTATTCTATTGATCTGTTCTGAAGTATCTTTTTTTTGTAGCCATGTTGACTAGTTATTCTATTGATCTGTTCTGAAGTATCTTCACTTGTAGCCATGTTGACTAGTTATTCTATTGATCTGTTCTGAAATATCTTCACTTGTAGCTAGTTATTCTATTGAAATGTTCTGAAGTATCTTCACTTGTAGCCATGTTGACCAGTATTCTTTTGATCTCGTCCGAAGTATGTTTTCTTGTAGCTATGTTGACTAGTATTCTATTGATGTCTTCTGAAGTATCTTCACTTGTAGCCATGTTGACCAGTATTCTTTTCATCTCTTCCGAAGTATGTTTTCTTGTAGCTATGTTGACTAGTATTCTATTAATGTCTTCTGAAGTATCTTCACTTGTTGCCATGTTGACCAGTATTCTATTGATCTGTTCTGAAGTATCTTCACTTGTAGCTAGTTATTCTATTGATCTGTCCTGAAGTATCTTCACTTGTAGCCATGTTGACCAGTATTCTTTTCATCTCTTCCGAAGTATGTTTTCTTGTAGCTATGTTGACTAGTATTCTATTGATGTCTTCTGAAGTAGCTTCACTTGTAGCCATGTTGACTAGTTATTCTACTGATCTGCTCTGAAGTATCTTCACTTGTAGCTAGTAATTCTATTGATCTGTTCTGAAGTATCTTCACTTGTAGCCATGTTGACTAGTTATTCTATTGATCTGTTCTGAATTATCTTTTTTTTTGTAGACATGTTGACCAGTTATTCTATTGATCTTTTCTGAAGTATCTTCACTTGTAGCCATGTTGACCAGTATTCTTTTGATCTCTTCCGAAGTATGTTTTCTTGTAGCTATGTTGACTAGTATTCTATTGATGTCTTCTGAAGTATCTTCACTTGTAGCCATATTGACCAGTATTCTATTGATCTCTTCCGAAGTATGTTTTCTTGTAGCTATGTTGACTAGTATTCTATTGATGTCTTCTGAAGTATCTTCACTTGTTGCCATGTTGACCAGTATTCTATTGATCTGTTCTGAAGTATCTTCACTTGTAGCCATGTTGACCAGTATTCTATTGATCTGTTCTGAAGTATCTTCACTTGTAGCCATGTTGACCAGTATTCTATTGATCTGTTCTGAAGTATCTTCACACTCCAGTTCTTGTTCACTTATCGCACCATCTTGTTTTTGTTTTTTTATTATCCTGTTTGACAGAACTGTGTCCAGGTTGTGGGCTGGCCGCTGAATCGCTTTACCGATGAAGTCCATGATGGTTTACTCTAATTACCTTTGGTTGAAGTGTATTTACTTGTAACTGTGCTTATCTTCATATCCAGAGAGAGACACGTTGTTGTTTTTTTGTTTGTTTTTGTGTTTTGTTGTTGTTGTTTTTAGATATAAATCCACTCTATGAAATGAATTCAAACAGTCCGTAGTATGTTATAACAGACTTTTTAAAATGATTTCAAAATATGTGGTGTGGTACCTCATGGAAAACTTGATCCGCAAAGTCAAAAATGGTAACAGCAAGGGAGATCTTTCAAGACGAATGCACTGGGCACAAATTAACCTACTGTTCAAAATACAAAGCATGTCACACTGTACCTGACTGTCGTCACGCTGAATCAGTTTCGTTCAGGACTGCACACAAAAGACAGCTGATGGTCAGCACAGGGATGAAGAACACAAAACAAAGTTCGAACTTCTTGCACAAAAATGTGAACAAATATATTAACTCATCACGTCGTTTTAGTCAGTCGTATTTTTGAGGTAGCTTGAATTACAATATCTACATAAAACGTTAATTAAAACAGTTGACTTAGACGACCAGTCATGAATATTAATGTGCATCGGCTCAGTTCGGTCAGCAATAGTCAAGTCTTTTACAAGGCATGTCACACTGAATGAGGAAGGCGAAGGACAAGGCACACCAGGATTGCCGTCCTGTGCAGACCGAAATGACACTGAGCCAGTTCAGCTGTCTCTGTTCCAAATCCTTGGTTTTGCCAAACATCGCAAAATCCATCCAACTACTACTACTGCTGATGATTATGTGATTTTGTATCACACCATTTTGAAGAACTGAAAGCGTTTTACACGAAACACGAAAGAAAATTTGATAGAAATGACATATGAAATGAACCACTCATGACCTATCTCTCAACCCCCCCCCCCCCTCTCTCTCTCTCTCTCTCTCTCTCTGCCCCTCTCTCTCATACCTCATAGGGTATACACCTATATGCAACTTTAAGTCGGCAGGTAGAAGAGAGGGTTTTTTCTGTCAAAGTACCATCAAAGTAATTTTTTTATTCCTTCAAAAGTGCCTCACTTCCTACTGGGAGATTTGTGGTCTGTCATGCCTTGTAACTTTTGTCTGTGTGTGTCTTGCCCCATGTATGGTGGAAGTGTTGGAAAAGAAACATCAATCAAACAAACTCTTCCTCTGTTTCAACAGCCAGTGCTTCATTAGCATATTTACCACCAATCACCCTCTCCATCCCAACTGCCTGTCACTTGCCACATCTACTGCCCCTCCTCCTTCCCCTGTCACTCACACCAGTTTCACTATCCAATACACTTTGACCTCCTGATGGACCAAAATAACTCTCTTTTCTCCAGTCCTTTCCAAGTCAAAGCCATCCTGTAAGCTGAAAGCACGAATTTCTTGTCTCGTTTAAGAATAACATATTTGAGCCTGAGAGGCCATTGTCACACGTGCAACCACTCTGTCCACGTTGAAATAAAAGTAGCTTGAAACCTCAGTGACAAGCAAAGATTGGACAATACCAGTGAGCTGATGCTTTGTTATGCTAATAAGGCAAGACAGGAGACCCATTCAGCATTGTCCATTCCCAGCTGTGTGAGTCGTGGAAATTTTTAAATGTCAGGACGTGTATAGCGGTAGTCAGTATGGAACGCTCTCGCCGGTCATTACTTGATATCAAGTGATCATTAGGGAGTGAGTTAATTTTAATGGCATTTGCAGTCAGGCTAACTGTGTGCACGGTATCGAAAATACATTGACATTTAGTATCAGTACCATGAAATATAACCACACACACACACACACACACACACACACACACGAAATGACACTGACACGGGCACCGAGTTGATGTCAATGACTCAGGGCAGCAACGACAGTTGTTGCGACATAGACTTTAATTCATTTTCGAACAGTAAGCTTTCACTTTAGTACGCTAAGCGATCATATCACGTATAGAATTGAAGATTGCAGCATCATATAATCATAGGAACTGAACAAAAGCTCTCTTCCATCACAACTGACACAATCAAACTTGGCAGTACATCCATCCCACTTTCCAGTTCAGTCAGGAACCTCGGCATTGTCCTTGACAACACAATGTCCATGCAAAAATTTATCAGTCAGACATGTCAATCCTGCTACTGTCAGTTGCAGCCCATAAGTTCCATTCGGAAATATCTGTCCACTGACGCAACACCTAGACATGTCGTTTCTCTCATTCTCTCTTGCCTTGACTACAGTAACTCTCTATTGTCTGGTTTCCCTGCTTCATCCATTCAGTCCCTAAAGCGCATACAAAATTCTGCTGCCCGAATCGTCCTCAGAAAGAAAAGATCTGAGCACATCACTCCTCTTTTGCAACATCTCCACTGGGTCCCTGTCTCACACAGAATAAAGTACAAGATCAGCACTCTATGTTTAAAATGTATTCACAAATCTGCACCTTCCTATCTCTGTGGCTGCTTTCACCTCTACACTCCATCTCGCTCTCTACGATCGGCTTCAGATCCATCCAGTTTTCGCATACCCAGATTCAAACATTCGACTGTTGGCCACCATTCTTTCTCTGTCTCTGGACCTTGCAATTGGAATGAACTTCCTCTTTTGCTTCGTCAAGTTGCCCCACTCAGCTCTTTCAAGTCTGGCCTTAAAACCCACCTCTGCCCAATATAGCCTCCCTTTCATGCCTCTTCCTTGTCTTCAGTTTCTCCAGTTTTAGAGTTATGCATGCATGCGAATGATTGCTGCGAAAGCGCTTTGATTTGTGTCTGCGCTATATAAATACCATTATTATCATTATTATTATTATCACATGTGACGAACAAAGAAACTTAGCATCAAACTTTTTTTTGCTGTCGAAAGATTAGAATAAAATCACTGAGTAAGATTTTAACTGATCTGTGTGCTTGTAAGCACAACAGACCTAATCTGACAGTGAATGAAACATAGACTTGGTTTGATAATTAATGTTCTGACCATTTGTTTAGAAGGGGCTTCCTTTCAAATTTGGAATGACGTCGCGCCAGTAGGTATATATTAACGCATGAGTGAAGACCGACAGTTGCGATAATGTCGTCTGCAACTGCTTGTGTGTGAAGCGGTCCTCATAGCCAGCTGAGCGCTCAGCTACAAAAGTATCAGAGGTACGGATTCGTGAGCCTTCAACTGGAGTGGAGTGACGGCCTAGAGGTAACGAAGCGAGAGAATCTGATCGCGCTGGTTCGAATCACACCGGCAGTCGCCAGAATTTTCTCCCCCTCCACTGGACCTTGAGTGGTCGTCTGGGCGCTAGTCATTCGGGTGAGACGATAAACCGAGGTCCCGTGTGAAACATTGAGTTGGAACACGTAAAATTCTGCAGAAAAAAGTCCACTTCAATAGGAAAATAAATAAAATTGCAGGCAGAAAAAAAAGAAAAAAAAGGGTGGCTCTGCCAATGTAGCGACGCGTTCTCCATGGGGAGAGCAGCCCGAATTTCACAAAGAGAAATATGTTGTGACAAAAAAGAGAAATACAATACAATACAATACAATACAATACAATACAATAATAATACAAATACTGTTGCTGTTGATGTTGATGGTGTTGGTTTGTGTTCCTGCCCACACTCAGACACGGAAGAAGAGCGGTCTGTGTGTTGCGCGAAACCTGGGAATCTGTTGATCTGAGAGAAGAAAACCAGCATCAGGGATGGCTAGACGAAGGCTGCTCTATGTCCTCACTGGATTCCTTGTTGTAGCAGCCGTGTGTAAGTTTTATCAGGTGAGTCTTCTGTCTGACTGTCGTTCTGTCTGTCTGAACTGTGTTCTACTTTGACATCCTAAACTGGGTGTACTGTTTTTGTCTCCTAAATCAGTGTCCTGTTTTAGTATCCTAAACTCAGTGTCTTTTTCATAAACTCAGTGTCCTGTTTTAGAATCCTAAAGTCAGTGTCCTGTTTTAGTATCCTTAACACAATGTCTTGTTTTGGTATCCTAAACTGAGTTTCCTGTTTTAGTCTGCTAAAACAATGTCCTGTTTTAGTCTTCTAAACTCAATCTCCTGTTTTAGTCTACTTCAATGAATGTCCTGTTCCTAAAGTCAATGTCATGTTCCTAAAGTCAATGTCCTGTAGGCCTACCTAAAGTCAATGTCCTATTCCTGAAATCAGTGTCCTGTTCCTAAAATCAATGTCCTGTTCCTAAAGTCAATGTCCTGTTCCAAAAGTCAGTGTCCTGGAGTGATGATTGACAGAAGCGAGATTGACGGAAGAATGAAAGTTATGATTGTTTGGTAGATGGAAGATTGACAGATTGACGAGGTGATTTCTTTTCCAACACGAGCAGAACAGGTCGACCTTGGCCACCACTCCAACCTGTCACCAGTCACCGAAGCCACAGCCTGTGTTAAACCGTGTTAGTTGATCTGTGTTTGCTTTTATCAATCTGTCTGTCTCTCTCTCTGTCTGTCTGTCTCTCTCTCTCTCTCTCTCTCTCTGTCTCTCTCCCTCTGTGTTGTTGTCTTCAGTTTAACGTCTTTCCACTTGAAGTGATATTAGAAAATGTGTGTGTCTGTGTGTCTGTGTGTCTGTGTCTCTCTATCTCTGTTTCTGTCTGTCTGTCTCTCTCTGTCTGTCTGTCTCTGTCTCTCTCTCTCTGTGTCTCTGTCTCTGTGTCTCTGTCTGTCTGTCTGTCTCTCTGTCTCTGTGCCCTCTGTCTCTCTCTGTCTCCCTCTGTCTCTGTCTCTCTCTCTCTCTGTCTCTCTCTCCCTCTCTCATTCTTGTATCATTTTAAACACTTTAAATTCTTCCATCCAAATCAGTCAGGATTTAGAGTGAACTATTCGAGTCACACCACAGTAGCATACCTAGTCGACCAGTGGCTTACAAATAAGAAAAATAATAATAATGAAACCAGTGAGTTTGAGTTGTGGACTTTACAAAGGCCTTTGACGTAGCTGACAGTTTATACTTTATGTAAAAATTTTAAAAAATTGGTTGATTAATTTCCATTGACTGACTGACTGATTGAATTAACTGACTGATTAAATGATTGATTGATTCAGTACTGACCGAATGATTCAATGGACTAACTGATTGATTCAATTGATTGACTGAATCATTCAATCGATTTACTGGATGTTTGACTGATTGACTGGTTGGTTGACACAGGAGGAGGAGGAGGCAATTTCAGCGCACGATCACCCTGACTTGCAGTTCCTGAGAAAGCATGAACACGTGTGTATAACTGTCCTCACTTTCCCTGTTCGACTGTCTGTCTGCTTGCCCGCTTGCCTGACTGCCTGCCTACCTGTCTGTTTGTGTGTCCGTCTGTCAGTTTGTCTGTATGCCTGTCTACCTGCTTGTCTGTTGTCTGTTTATGTCTCTGCTTGTCTGATCATGGCAAACACGATGAATCGTAGCATACAAATGAAGAGAAAATAATGACAGCACATCGATAACACACACACACAAATACACAGCTCGTGTTCCCGGTATTTCACTTAAACACACGCACACACACACACACACACACACACACACACACACACACACACACACACACACACGCCACAAATATAGATCTAGATCAAATGTGTGTGTGTGTGTGTGTGTGTGTGTGTGTTTTATCTTCAGTTTAACGTCTATTCACTATAAGTGTTTTTAGACGGAAAGGAGTAAAGAAGTGTATAAAGGAGAGGGAATGCATGTGAATATTAGTGTAAAAAAAAAAAAAAAAAAAAAAATTCATGTTATGTAACAGAGGAAAAGTATATTATAAGAAAAAGGTCTAAAGAGATTGTGGTGTGTATTGAATGAGGTGTCATGGGAAGGAGAATATGTATATGCATATCAACAAGTATTAACCTACAACAATGTAAATATAAATAACAACATTAATTATAACACATCAAAGGAGGATACCAACTGGACTGGAGTTTAAAATTTCCGAAAACATTCTAAGCAATGAATAATCATTCAAAATCTTTTCAGTGGCTAATGAAATATTGGAAGAAAAGTCATCAACTACATCTTTAGGAATTAACGGTCTTATGCTCGGACAATGAATGAGTAGATGACTTACAGTTATTTGCTTACCGCATATACATTTTATATTTTTAGAAAATTTTGTACGAAAGGCATTTAAACGAATTCTATACATTAGACTTGTAATTTGTCTTGAATGTGCTGCTGGTGTCAAATTTAGAAAATGTTTGGGATTAGCTGCATTCTTTGTGTTTACACAACATTGGTAATATTGATTATTTGAATCTATAAGTAATTTCTTAAATCGATTTCTAGAGACATTTTCTATACAACTAATGTATTCATGTAGATCTAACTGGATGTCAAGTTGTATTGCGCCTTCGAAATTACGTGCTGCTCTTCTAGCTGCTTGGTCTACCCACTCATTTGAAGATATTCCACAGTGCGAAGGTACCCAACAGAAAGTTAATTTAATGCCCTGTTTTGTCAGTTGGTGAATAATATGTTTTATTTCCATTGTCATCTCTATTCGCTTCTTTGAATTTGGAGATTCTATAGCTTTTAATACTGACTTCGAGTCTACACATAATAGAATTTCACTGACAGTTTTCGGAATGTCTGAAATATAATTTAAGGCCATAAGTATGGCTATAAGTTCAGCTGTGAAAATGGAATATTGTCTACCAATATAGTATAATTTTTCTAATCTAAATGAAGGAATTACAAAAGCCGCTCCTGAATTACCATCTTCTAGAACAGATGTGTGTGTGTGTGTGTGTGTGTGTGTGCGCGCGTGCGTGCGTGCGTGTGTGTGTGTGTGTTTCGTCAGATTATCCATTTCTTTTCTCTTTTTTTTTTCTCCTCAGTTCTTTTGTTGGATTAAGTGCATATCACAAGTGAGTCTTGAAGACCTTACCTTTCTTGTTGTTTTAAAAATATTTTGTTGTGGCTGTGATGTGTTTGTGTGTCCATGTACCCCCATCACGAGGGGCTGTGGACTAATTATAAATAAATGATTCGCACTCGCATTCGCATCCGCATTCGTATTCGCTTTCGTATTCTCTCTCTCTCTCTCTCTCTCTCTCTCTCTCTCTCTCTCTCTCTCTCTCTCTCAAACAGGAGACAGGAGACAATATGGAGAAGAAACAAAAAACAGCAAACACATTATCCGTCACTAAAATGACATGGAACGTCCACCAAGAACCTTTCAATTTCACTTCCAATACACTGAAGGGGAAAAAAATCAACACGACCAAAACGTAACCAGAACCAAGATCAACCCCCGACCAATCAACAACTCAAACAAGAACAGGCACTGTACGATTAGAGTCTGTAAACGTACTCGTACCCAGTACGTATGTATCTGCATTCATATGCACGCGCCCATATGCACGTGTAAACACTTAGGCATATTCATATGCTCACATATCCTCATCCATGCACAAACCCACGAGCACATGCGTTCAGGTATGCAGGCATCTGCAGTTTGCCTTCCTACACTGATAGACACATGATTTGGCATTAAAAAAAATGTGTGTATCTGTGCATATATTTTAATGCCACATTATGTTTTTATCAATCTCTCTCTCTCTCTCTCTCTCTCTCTCTCTCTCTCTCTCTCTCTCTATATATATATATATATATATATATATATATATATATATATATACTACCTTTAGGCATTATCTATCTATCTATCCATCTATCTGTCTATCTTTACGTGTGTGGAACATACGCAGGAATTTTGGAAATTGTTTCAAGGAAAGTGTCCGTGCGTGCGTGCGTGTGTGTGTGTGTACTTGCGTGCGTGTGTGTTGTGTGTGTGTGTGTGTGTGTGTGTGTGCGTGCGTGCGTGTTAGCGTGTGTATGCGTGCGTGCGCGCGCGCGCGTGTGTGTGTGTGTGTATGCGTACGTGTGTGTGTGTATGTGTGTGTGTGTGTGTGTGTGTGTGTGTGTGATCCAGGTGGACACTTTACCGACATTGCAAGAGATAAACACTATGTCAGAAAAAGAGCTGTTTTATACCTATCACAGGTACGTTGAATTTTACCTGCCCCTCTGTCTCTGTCTCGGTCTGTCTCTGTTTCTCTGTCTTTGCCTCCCTGTCTCTCTGTCTCTGTCTCTCTCTCTCTCTTTCTCTCAACCTGGAACATCCACAGAATCGCCATGCCTTTTATGCTCAGATGAAGTTGATGATGAAAGCCATTTCCTTTTCCAATGTAAGTCACTTGATGAAGTGAGAAAAAAAAAATCCATAGTACAGTCATTAGCTGAATTTATTACTGAGGCACAAGTGCTGAAGCAGAGCTATATCAATCATAGTAATACCTAAAATTATGAAGATAATCATGTGTAATATCTGCTTCAGCGTGTTCTGACGATGAAGTACACATTGACAAACTGTATATTGATTTTGGAGTGGATGGTCGAGTTTGACTGCATTATCCTATTTTTATATTTTGTTTATTTGTTTGTTTGTTTGTTTTGTTTTGAAGTTCTTTGATGAAATTGTGTGAGGGTGTGGTATTCAGGGGTTGATACTGCTGGAACGAGCAGAGTATGTTCTGTTGTATTGTTGTTGTTAAAAAAAAAATAACCCTTTCACCACCACACCACACCCTCTCCCCCATTGTCAATAGACCCTTACTGGTAATGACAAAATGTCAAAGCGTCTCTCTCTCTCTCTCTCTCTCTCTCCTAGACATAATGTGCTGAATTCCGGGGACTTTCTGATAATAAAGATCTAGAAAAAGTGCATTCTTTCGCGATTAAACGTTTCTTGAATATTCCGCTACATATTTCAATTACTGTATTATATAGAAAGACTGGTAAGATAACCATTACATTTCGGATTATGTGTAGATTGCATAACATATTGTTTATGATTGATAAAGCTACCCACATCGAGATCATGTAAACAAGCGTATGTATATATTTACTTTTTCTTACGTCGGTCTTCACCGCCAAGTGAAGTCAGCTGCACACTTTGACACCTTGAAACTGGTACACTGTGCATGTGTGTGTGTGTGTGTGTGTGTGTGTGTGGATTCCGTCAGTTACCTGGACAACATCAACATGTTGTGTCGCCGCAAGCTTCGCATGGGAAACACGGGAGATGGAGGCTGGGAAGTGTGTGACGATTATGAGTATCGACCCATGCAGCCCTGCATCGTGTATTCATTTGGGTAAAACACACACACACACACACACACACACACACACACACACATGCATACACACACAAACACCCGCAGGCACACACCAATACACACGCGTGCATACACACACACACACACACACACACACACACACACACACGCACGCACGCATACGCACACACACATGTGCGCATACGTGCCCATTCAGTCTTACATTATCTACTAATAATTTTGGGTACACACACACACACACACACACACACACATGAATGCATGCATGCATGCACACATACTGACACGGCTGTTCGTGTTGTATTTTTCATTAAATTTCGGAGGATCTATAACGAATCGTTTTTCACATGTTGCATGTTGATTTTTATTTGTCCGAAGATCGGAAAAGGGGAAAAAAAATCAATAGCAATTTATATCCTATATGATCGATAATGCTTTCTATTTGTATTTCTTGTTATCATGACAGATTTCTCTGTGTGAAATTCGGGCTGCTCTCCCCAGGGAGAGCGCGTCGCTAGACTACAGCGCCACCCTTTTTTTTTTTTTTTCTTTTTTTTTTTTTCCTGCGTGCAGTTTTATTTGTTTTTCCTATCGAAGTGGATTTTTCTACACAATTTTGCCAGGAACAACCCTTTTGTTGCCGTGGGTTCTTTTACGTGCGCTGAGTGCATGCTGCACACGGGACCTCGGTTTATCGTCTCATTCAAATGAATAAGCGTCCAGACCACCACTCAAGGTCTAGTGGAGGGTGAGAAAATTTCGGCGGCTGAGCCGTGATTCGAACCAGAGCGCTCAGATTCCCTCCCTTCCTAGGCGGACGCATTACCTCAAGGCCATCACTCCACATTTGTTGTTCACAAAACGAATATTGGTTTGTTTTCACAGGATCAATAAGGTTTCTTGTTCACGGGATCAGTCATGATTTTGTTCTTCACAGGATCGATGTGAGTTTTTTTTTTTTTTTACAGGATCGTTATTGATTTGGGTTTGGTTTTTTCCTCAGGATCAAAAATGATTTTTCTTTCGATGATGCCGTCGGGAGGTTGTACGGGTGCCACGTGTATGCCTTTGACCCCAGGTAGGCAAGCATTTACCTGTTTATTCAGACCTGTTTATTCATTTACTAATTTATCACACCATTCGTTTGTCCATGTGCACTTAGTACGTACAAAACTTGAAGAAGTCATCATATTAAGGTGTGGGGTTTTAAAATCGTTCGTTAGAACTGCCTTCTCGCTCTTTTTTTTTTTTTTTTTTTTCATTTATTTATATTGTGATACTGCGGATCAGGTAAGACTCGAATCTGTCAAAAAAAAGCATCGATGAAGCTCTTGTGATAATTCACTTTGCCGAGAAAAGAAAGAAAATACAGTGCATTTTGTTCTGCCCCGTCCTGTATCGTGTGACTTGAGAGTACAATACAAACCTCTGAAATCTTCTGATCCTCTTCGTCATTTTAGACTTGTCGTTATTCAGGCATCTGCAGATGAACAAACTATCAGCATTCTGACAATGCATCTGAACAACTCGTATAAGCTGCGACCACTCTTACGTCTTAGGATAATTAACTGAGCTACGTGCTGAGTATGATGCAATCGTGTATAATCAGTTGGGTGTAGCTAAATTAGCATTAATTTTGTTAGTCGTGATGTATACCTACTAATCGTGTATAATTCAAATGGGTGTAGTTAACTTAGCATTAATTTTGTTAGCCATGATATATACCTACTAGCATTGTGTACCCGGCTTCGACTGGGAGCGTGTTTGAAAAAGACATTCGATAGCGTGGAGAATGTGGAAGAAGGTTAACTCAGAGACTGATCCAGAGCAACTGATGTCATGACTATGGTGCTGCCAAGAGGAAACAGAACGATACCACTATGCCTATACCATTGGGGCCTGGCTCCCGTAGGACCAAAACTGATACTCAACGGCACTGTAATTCATTCATCCATCCATTCTTTCTCTGCTCTTTCTGTTTTTCAGCAGTTTCCACCCCCTCATTTTTGTTCTCTTTCTTTGCAGCATGGAACAGGCAAGCCATAACAGGTCAAAGCAGGTGCATTTCTTCAGGATAGGATTGGGGGGGAAGAACGGACAACTTCCTCGTAGTCGTAAAAATGCAAAGTGGCACGTGGAGCCTTTGTCCGGAATCACAAAAATGCTGAAACATGAACAGGTGATGATGATAATGATGATGGATGATGCTACTACTACTACAACATCAACAACAACTACTACTACTACTACGACTACTACTGCTTGTATCGCATTGAATTGTATCCTGTTGTTGTATGTATTCTGTATGTATTGTATTTTAATGCTTTATATATTGTGATATGTTTTTTGGTATGGATCCGTTGAATTACCTTAAATAATTAGTTAACTAATCAACGGATCCACATTAAATTCGTCAAAAAAAAAAAAAAAATCTGAGAACACACAGTACTGGTCGTAAGAGACTGGGTGAGAGGTTTTAGGTTCTAGGGGGTGTCAGAGTGTGTGGACTGATCCATAAGTGCTACACCACATCTGCTTTAAAAAAAAAAAAAGCAGATGGACCTACACATAAAGCCAATGCACTGATCTTAGCGTACCCTGGGTTTGTATAAACGATTAATATAAACTGGAATAAAATCAATTAACAAATGATTAAATAGAACATGATAAAATAAAAGATTGCTAGAAGGCAAACAATTGAAATAAAATAAGTGAGAAGTACCTGTGGCCTTATGTCGAGGAGTTCATGTCCAGTCATCAGACAATTGAAGGGAATCCCGTACTTACACTGACATAGAACATGAGTACCAATGATTCAGCGCTTGTAGCTTTTAGAGCGTGTGATTGGCGAAGAGCGAAATTTGGCAAGCCGATAGGCTTAGTTTGCATCAGTTTGACATGCTAAGTATATGTATCACCAAACATGGAGTATAAAACAAACTCCTCCTTTTGATCTTCTCTTTGCAGGTGATGATTGACATCGTCAAAATGGATATCGAAACTTCAGAATGGTTAGCGCTACCGGACATGATTGAAACAGGGGCGCTCAACCTCGTCCGACAATTCATGGTGGAATTCCATCGCCGTCAATCGGACCCAAAGCTCAGACAGAAATTGTACACGTTGAAGAAACTGGAGAGCCTTGGCTTCCAACGTTTCCACACACATATGAACTACAAGTGTAAAGATCTGCGAGGTGAATATCCCGTCAGTATGGCAGGATGTTACGAGGTGTACTTCGTCAACACTCATCTCTCCCGGAAGAGATCAAATTGACGGTCTTTCTGATGCTTGCAAGCTGTTTTACCACAACGAACAACAGTGCACAGTGGTCAATGGGTGCACAGTTTGTGTGTGTGCGTGCCTGCGTGTGTGTGTGTGTGTTTCGTCAGATTATCCATTTCTTTTCTCTTTTTTTTTTCTTTTTTTTTCCTCAGTTCTTTTGTTGGATTAAGTGCATATCACAAGTGAGTCTTGAAGACCTTAACTTTCTTGTTGTTTTAAAAATATTTTGTTGTGGCTGTGATGTGTTTGTGTTTCCATGTACCCCCATCACGAGGGGCTGTAGACTAATTATAAATAAATGATTCGCACTCGCATTCGCATCCGCATTCGTATTCGCACTCGTATTCTCTCTCTCTCTCTCTCTCTCTCTCTCTCTCTCTCTCTCTCTCTCTCTCTAAAACAGGAGACACGAGACAATATGGAGAAGAAACAAAAAGACAGCAAACACATTATCCGTCACTAAAATGACATGGAATGTCCACCAAGAACCTTTCACTTCCAATCCATTGAAGGTGAAAAAAATCAACACGACCAAAACGTAACCAGAACCAAGACCAACCCCCCGACCAATCAACAACTCAAACAAGAACAGGCACTGTACGATTAGAGTCTGTAAACGTACTCGTACCCAGTACGTATATATCTGCATTCATATGCACGTGCCCACATGCACGTGTAAACACTTAGGCATATTCATATGCTCACATATCCTCATCCATGCACAAACCCACGAGCACATGCGTTCAGGTATGCAGGCATCTGCAATTTGCCTTCCTACACATGATTTGGCATTAAAAAATGTGTGTATCTATGCATATATTTTAATGCCACATTATGTTTTTATCAATCTCTCTCTCTCTCTCTCTCTCTCTCTCTCTCTCTCTCTATATATATATATATATATATATATATATATATATATATATACATACTACCTTTAGGCATTATCTATCTATCCATCTATCTGTCTATCTTTACGTGTGTGGAACATATGCAGGAATTTTGGAAATTGTTTCAAGGAACGTGTCCGTGCGTGTGTGTGTGCTTGTGTGCGTGTATGTTGTGTGTGTGTTTGTGTGTGTCACAGTGTGCGTGCGTGCGTATTTGCGTGTGTATGCGTGCGTGCGCGCGCGCGCGTGTGTGTGAGTGTGTGTGTGTGTATGCGTACGTGTGTGTGTGTGTGTGTGCGTGTGTGTGTGTGATCCAGGTGGATACTTTGATAATGATGATGGATGCTACTACTACTACAACATCAACTACTACTACTACTACTACTACTACTACTACTTGTATCGCATTGAATTGTATCCTGTTGCTGTATGTATTGTATTTTAATGCTTTATATATTGTAATATGTTTTTGGTATGGATCCGTTGAATTATCTTAAATAATTAGTTAACTAATCAACGGATCCACATTAAATTCGTCAAAAAAAACAAAACAAAAAAAAAAAAAAAAAAAATCTGAGACCACACAGAGTGCTGTTTGTAAGAGACTGGGTGAGAGGCTTTAGGTTCAAGGGGGTGTCAGAGTGTGTGGACTGATCCATAAGTGCTACACTACATCAGCTTAAAAAAAGCAGATGGACCTACACATAAAGCCAATGCACTGATCTTAGCGTACCCTGGGTTTGTATAAACGATTAACATAAACTGACATAACATCAATAAACAAATGATTAAATAGAACAACATGATAAAATAAAAGATTGCTAGAAGGCAAACGATTGAAATAAAATAAGTGAGAAGTACCTGTGGCCTTATGTCGAGGAGTTCATGTCCAGTCATCAGACAATTGAAGGGAATCCCGTACTTACACTGACATAGAACATGAGTACCAATGATTCAGCGCTTGTAGCTTTTAGAGGCGTGTGATTGGCTAAGAGCGAAATTTGGCAAGCCGATAGGCTTAGTTTGCATCAGTTTGACATGGTAAGTATATGTATCACCAAACATGGAGTATAAAACAAACTCCTCCTTTTGATCTTCTCTTTGCAGGTGATGATTGACATCGTCAAAATGGATATGAAAAGTTCAGAATGGTTAGCGCTACCGGACATGACTGAAACAGGGGCGCTCAACCTCGTCCGACAATTCATGGTGGAATTCCATCGCTGTCAATCGGACCCAAAGCTCAGACAGAAATTGTACACGTTGAAGAAACTGGAGAGCCTTGGCTTCCAACGTTTCCACACACATATGAACTACAAGTGTAAAGATCTGCGAGGTGAATATCCCGTCAGTATGGCAGGATGTTACGAGGTGTACTTCGTCAACACTCATCTCTCCCGGAAGAGATCAAATTGACGGTCTTTCTGATGCTTGCAAGCTGTTTTACCACAACGAACAACAGTGCACAGTGGTCAATGGGGGAGTAATTATACTCTGATGTAAATTTTTTAAAAAACTAGGGTTGCCCCTGACGAATATGAGACTGATCAGATTGCTGAAGAACCAGGGTTGCTCCCTTTCCCTTCCCTCCTTCCTCCCTCGCTCCCTCCCTATCTCTCTTTCACATACATTCGCGCGCGCGCGCACCCCCCCGCCCACACACACCCCCATCCCCCAACCCCTCACACACACACGCGCGCGCGCGCGCGCGCACGCACGCACGCACACACACATACTCACGCAATTGAATATTATTCAATATATCCTCATCACATCAGCTATACACCACAGATTCCGTTCGGTAGGAACAATAGATCCTGAGAATTATTGACCCTTGTTCAGAATGCCAGGGATATTAAAGAAAACACTCCTTCAATCATGGGAGTGCATAAGATACTTATATCATTATGAATGTTGTATCTAAAATTGGGTCATCTTGCATAGCAAACTTAAACGTCTGAAGACTGTATTACCAAAACTTATAAATGAAGATCAGACAGGTTTCATGTGGCACAGATAACCTGGAGATAATACCAGACTCATTTATGATACAACAGCATATTAAGATGAATATGATTTGCCTGGATTAAAATTGAACATAGACTTCGAAAAAGCTTTTGACTCTGTTATTGGAATTTCATGTCCAGGGTTTTGAATGCTTTTTGGTTTTCAAGAAAATATTTGTGGATGGATAAGAACACAATATAAAAACATTAAATCTTATGTTATTGTCAATGGTCAGATTTCAAACTGGTTTAATGTACAGCGCGGATGTAGACTGGGTGACCCTATATCGCCATATTTGTTATAATTTGCGTAGAAATTTTGATAATAATGGTTGGTAAAAGTATGGATGTTCATGGCATTACTACAGACAATGTTGAACACAAACTATCCCAATACGCTGATGATACAGAATTCGTCTTAGCAGGCGATAAGAAGTCATTTGAAACTTGTATAAATATATTAGACATTTCTGGTCGAAAATCAGGATTGTAAATGAATTCAAAGAAAACAAGTGCAATATGTATTGTCTTTGCGTGAAGTCGCCACAGATTGAAGACATCGCCATCAGTGTGGAACTGGTAGCAGACTCCAGATCAAAGTCACCGATAATACACTGGCGCGAGAATGCAACCCTGCTTCAGACCATTATTCACCGGTTTCTAAGGTGAAAGAAGAGCTAATAAGAGACCGAATCGCGGTTGGTGTTATCGATGACACACTATCAAATTAATGAGCTACAGTCGAAAGCAGACCTGACACTGGCCCAAGCTGTCCAACTCAGCAGGCAGGCAGAGGCCAGGAAAGAAACCCAGCAGCTAATCAGAGGCAGTCCTTCAGTCAACCTGGTAGACAGGAAACCACCTGCTCCTTACAACCAACGCTTCAACTCCAGGAGTCAGTACCAGCACCACAAGGCCAGCAGTGCTGCTGGCAACGTTTGTGGTTATTGCGGCAAAGAGCCACACAGTCGAGACAAATGCCCAGCTAAGAACGCAACATGCAGCAAGTGTCACAAACATGGACACTTCCAAGCGGTATGCCGCAGTAGCCAAGCTCCTCGACACGCCCGTTACCCAAGGGCAGTCCATGAACTGTTTAAAGACGAGGAAGATGACGGGGACAATGACTATGACAGCCATTTCCTGAGTCATGTCTACCATCTACAGGATGAAGACTACTGGTCAGCTGAAGTCCTTGTCAATGGCTGTCCTCACACCTTACGTAAGGTTGAAAACTTCACCAGCACAACAAACTTACTTCACCCCATAACCATACCAAAGTGTGGAACACAGTGCAACATTGACATATGCTTGTGTGTGTACATGTACATTGCTTCTGAACACTTACCAGCAACCGCTGATCTAGTCACATGTCACAATCAAACCTATAAAAGCAGATAAGGGTTGGATATGTTTGAGGAATCTATTTTTTTTCTTTTTTGAACCCTATTTCAGGGGGTCAGGAATAACAGGACCGAGTATGTACTCCAGGTTAAAGCGACGGTATCGTTTCTGTCTGTCTTTCTTTCTTTCTTTTATTCAACGTCTTTTCACGTGGAATGATATTAGATGTGTGTGTGTGTGTGTGTGTGTGTGTGTGTGTGTTGTTGTTGTTGTTGTTGTTGTTGTTTCTCGCCACCATATATCATGCTGTTGTTGCCATGGGGGAATGCTTAAGTGTCATACTCGCCTCTACCCCCATTCCCCACTTACAAACCCTGCACCCCACCCCACCCCACCCTTGTCCTACTCTCCCATCACACCCCCACCCCACACCCCCACGTCCTACTATCCCATCAGCCCTGTCCGACTCTCCCATCCCCCCCCCCCCCACCCTATCCTACTCTCCCATTCCCCCACATCCCCCCACCCCCACCCTATCCTACTCTCCCATTCCCCCACATCCCCCCACCCCCACCCTATCCTACTCTCCCATCAGCCCTGTCCTACCATCCCATCCCCCCACCCACATTCCGTCCCCCTCTCCCATTGCCCCACATCACACACCCCCTCCCTCCCTCCCCCCGAGTCCTACTCTCCCATCCCCCCATCTCTCCCCGTCCTACTCTCCCATTTCCCCCTTGTCCTACTCTCCCTCACCCATCTCCCTAGGCCCTGTCTTACCCCCACCCCCTTTCCCCCCTGTCCTACTCTCCCTCCCCCTATATCCCCCCTGTCCTGCTCTACCATCTCCCCCGTCCTACTATCCCTTCCTCCCATCCTATTCTCCATCCCCCTCTCCCATCTCCCCCGTCATACTCCCCCTTTCCCCCACGTCTTATTCTCCTTTTTTCCCCACTCTCCCCGTCTTACTCTCCCTCCCCCATCTCACCTCTCCCCTGTCCTACTCTCCAACTGCCCCATCTCCACCTGTCCTAGTCTCCCTAAACCCATCTCCCCCCCGTCCTACTCTCCGTCCCCCTGTCTCTTTTTTTTTTTTTTTCGACCTGCTGTCTCGTCTCCCCGGTGCTACCCTTGGTCCCCCATCCCCTCTCTGGCACATCCTCCTTCCCCCATTACCCTGAGCCCGCCTTCCCCTATTTTAATATATAAATTCTGTCAACGTTCCCCCCCCCCCCCCCCGCTATAATGCCACCCAACCAAACTTAAGTTCTCATAATGTCCTGGTGTATCCACTTTAAATCAAATTTTAGCATATTTCCTTTTTGGATTTCTTTTAACTTCCCCATTTTACTGCTTTATCAATTATACTAAAGCCTCATATTTATTTCATGTAATGTTCTCGCATAATTTTATTTGGCATCATTACCACATTTTCTTGGTTTTTCGCCCTTTTACAAAAAAAAAAAAAAAAAGATCCCTGCATAATTATCTTGCTTATAAAGTTATATGAGACGTTCCATGACAAAAAAGATCAGGTGTCATGCATCAATAGTTATTCAATTCCTCTCAGCGTGTATACTGATTAGCAAACAATGCTTTTGCATCGTTTAAATTGCATGTGAAGCGGAGAAATCAAAGGATTATGTCGTACTGGAAAAAAAAAAAAAACAGGTAATAATTTGGTTGGAAATTACTGCCCTTTGCCTAACAGAGGGAACATCCACCTTCACTCCCCTTACTGCCAATATTCGACAACTGACTGAGTGATATACGTCCCTCTCCACACCACCCTCCTGTCTCTGTCTAATTCTTCATCATGATCAAAGTGTAATCTGTTCAGTCTTAAGGATAAAGTCCTATCATGTACGGGATTGAATTAGTAACTTCAACACACACACACACACACACACACACACACACACACAGAGGTGAGGGAGGCATGGGGATTAAAATTCGTTTGTGTGTGTGCGTCTTTTTAAGCCACTGATGATTAGATATGTTCAATTCCGTGCATGATAAGACGATATCCTAAAGACCGATCAGATTACATTTTGAACTTGATGATGAATAAGACAGAGAAAGACAGGAAGGTGGGGTGGTGAGGGACAAATATGATTCAGTCGATTGTTGAATATTGGCACAAAGGGTAGTGAAAGTGGATGTTCCCTCTGTTAATCAAAGGGCAGTAATTTCCAACTAAACCCATTGGCTTTTTTACCCAAACAACATAATCATTTGATTTCTCCCTTTCACTTGCTGTTTGACACGATGGTAAAGCAGTGTTTGCTAATGAGTATACACGCTGAGAGCAGCTGAGTAATTTTGTGATGTATCACACCTGCTCTTTTTGTCATGTTATGTCTTATGTTAGTAAGGTAATTATGCAAGATTTTGTTGTTTTGTTTTGTTTTTTGTAAAATGGTAAAAACCAAGAAAATAATGGTAATCATGCCATATCAAATTATGCAAGATAATTGTATCAAATGAATATAGGGCTTTAGTATTAATGATAAAGCAGTAAAAACTCGGAAAATGAAAAGAATTTAAATAAGGAAATACACTGAAATTTGCTCTCTTTTTTTCGTGGACACACCAGGACATTATGAGTATTTTAGTTTGGATGGGTGGCATTGTAGCGGAAATATATTAGCAAGATTTAGCTCTGAGTAAAGTGCCTATTACACGTACAGGGCGACCGGACAGGTTTCTGGGCCGTAGGCGCAAAGGCCGAGGAAACCCGATGTATTATTACATGCAACGATCGGCCTGAAGGCGGCTGTACCTCTCAATCAACACACTCTGGGTGAAACCTCACAGTACATGTGTGTGCATCATGGCGGACAGACAGACTGCTGCTACAATCACCTACCTCTGCTTCCTGTGAATCCGACTCCATTTCACTTGGACGTGCTTGCTGGGAGGTTACAAGGTTCGAACGACCAACTCTTGGAGTTTCTTGATCCCTCAGGAACATGAGATCCTTAAAATACCAAAGCTTGGACTCATAGATTTCATCTGTTCCTGCTCCAGACAAATATGACTGCTCTTCCTTTTTCAATTCCTTCCTGAACGAACTCCTGAGATTGTTTATTTTCTTTGTCACAGTGTCCTTGTTTGCATTTGGATCAAATTCGTGACAAAATTGCTCAGGTTTTTCGTAAGCCTTTAATTGTTTGTTGCTGTATTCTTTGGACTTAATTTTCCACAGACACTCCAAAGAACGATACATGCCGATGAAACGCAGAATGCAGTCCTTGGTCCACGACGCCATAATTTTCGATAGACAATCACACAAGAAAAATGCACTGCTTGCATTCATGAACTACACAGTGTGTGGGGGTCAACGACAGCAGGGTACAGACAGAATCGTCAATAATGAAATGCATGTCAAAAAAGAGACAGGAAATGAAAAGAAAAGAAAAAAGGGTAACTTTTAAAATACAAAACAAAACGAGTCCCACGCGAGTCATTTGCCTAATTTTGACGCGCTGATTCCAAATCTGGCATTATTTTTTTACCTACGATGTCATTTTCTATAATTTTGAAATTAGTTCTGTTGTCCTGCCTCGGCACACAACAAAAGAAACCGGATGGCCGGATGTCCAATTTACAGGCAGCGCCTGTGAGTTTGGACGAGAGGCGGATCGGATGTTCGCCGGACGTTTTCCTACGGTTTTCTTAATTACACGTTACGATCGGCCTTAGGTTTGCCTACGGCCCAGAAACCTGTCCGGTCGGCCTGTACGTGTAATAGGCGCTTAAGGGCGATCTCTGCGGGGATCCCACCCAATA
>NC_134896.1:48139283-48146783 GCF_041734735.1 Babylonia areolata
GGCGCACGCGAGGGAAATGTTGCTATGGTCACTGGGAAAGTGTTGCCATGCAGCAAAGTGGACAAACTGCAAGTGGCGGAATTTTCTGTGTCAGCGCCGAGACCTGAAGGTAAGGACGGGAGAGGGTGATGAGAGCAGATGGTTCTGTTGGCTTTTTGACCTTGCGAGAGAGAGAGAGAGAAACACACACACACACACACACACACACACACACACACACACACACACACATTCACGTGTGTGCATGCTTACACGCATACACGCACAAACACATGGGTACGCGCACACACACACACACACACACACACACACACACACACACACACATACAGAGAGAGAGAGAGAGAGAAACACACACACATCCATACATAAAATTATATGCAATCATGCACACCCATGTGGACATACACATACATCTACACACACACATACACACACACACACACACACACACACACACACACACACACACACACACACACACACACACACACACACATTTCCCCACCAGTTAACCATTTTTGTAAAACATTAAACTTTGCAAAGTCATTTTCATAATGACATGCAGGCTTTTTTTTTTCTTTTCTTTTTTTTTTATCTTTCTTTGTTTTCCACCAATAACTTTTTGTTTTCTTTTTTCTTTTCTTTTTTTTTTTTGTTTTTTTTACAACACAAGCAGCTTTTGTTAGTAGTATATGATCTCTTTCTCAATTTGTGTGAAGGTTATAAAGTACTGCAATAGCAAACAACCTTTCTCTTGTTCCATGGCTTATGCCTCCCATGAACTGCAAAAACAAGCCTGGGTTTTGTTGTAAAAATGCTAAAAGTGGGAGGGTGGGGTTGTGATGAGAGGCACAGGGGTAATCCCACTGAAAAAGCAGACATGATGGGACAGAAAACCCCCCACAAAACTAAGAACCTTCTTGTTCTGCATTATGTGACTGTGTCTCCCATGTTCACTTCTCTTCTTCTTCTGCATTCGTGGGCTGCAACACTTTAACCACCCGGCTATTGCGCCCGTCTTCCATGTTCACTGACCTTGTTTGCCTGTAGATGCTGGATCTTATCTATATGACTGGATTCTATACCACTGTTAGTGTTACACAGGCTGTCAAAGAGTCTTGCTCAATTTTCAGCCATGTGTCAATACAGGGTGTGTTTATGTTTAACTATAAGTTGCGTAACTTTCCAGACACTGACAGTAAGGGTACTGTGATCTTTAGTGTACATATTTGATCTCCTGCCTGTGTTAACATACTAAGGGGGTGAAGGGAATAGATGACTAGCAGGTCTACACCTAAAGTGACCAGGGAGATTAGAAATTATGTCTTCATCCAGCCTTATGCAACTCCCAAGTGCTGTCAGGATTTGAACAATGGACTTTGTAGACTTTAGGGATGGAAGTTTTGTAATGATTTGACCACTCAGTGATAAATGCCACCTGCCTCAAAACAAAACGAAAAAAAGGAAAAGTGTGAAGAGAAAAAGAGATGAGATCCAGGAAAGTGGCTTTGGTAAAATTGGTAAAATATTCAGAGGGGGTGATGGGGGAACTTTTTTTTCCAGTTCTTGCTCTCTCTCTCTCTCTCTCTCTCTCTCTCTCTCTCTCTCTCTCACACACACACACACACACACACACACACACACACACACATCAGCAGAGGTGATTAGATTATTTTTTTTAGTTTCAGAGTTGCTGTTGGCTGAAGTTAAGTGTGTCAGTGTATCTCCAAGCTACAGATCTGATGACTCCATCGTCTTGAACTAAAAACTGATAAGAAAAAAAGAGACAAGCAAATATTTTGGAAGTTTGATAATTCGCTTTTTCAGTTTTGAAAGATAAAGAACATATGACTTTGGTGAGACAAGTAGGTAAAGATGTGAAAATGCAATATGCCACATTATGACTTCATTAATGCAATTTCTGATAAATGTGCATGTTTTTGTAATGTATTGATGATGAATTATTGTTGTTGTTTCTAACTTTGCTGAAGGAAAAACCATATCTTATGCCACTTAAAGGAAAAGAAGGAAAACAACTAAATACTAAACAGTAAGAAAATAGTTTGAGGCAATGTGTTATTGATGAACTTTAAATGAAAAAGGCTAAGCTAGAAGAGATTAGAAACTTTTTTAAATTTGAAAAGATAATAGTTAGATCAAGAGCTTTGTGATTACAAAATGGTGAAAAAACAAGTAGGTATATTTCTGGCTTTAGGCTTGTGGCTTCCTTACGAACCCCTATTTGAATGATTTTCTATTTCAGAACTGTTAATATTACCAGCATTGGTAAATTAAACAAGCATCTTTCACATTTACATTTATTTTGCATTGATCCAATTTATATGATTACCACCTACATTTTGTTTATGTTAAGGCACAGTTTTCTTTTCAGACTTCTCTCTCTCTCTCTCTCTCTCTCTCTCTCTCTCTCTCTCTCTCTCTCTCTCTCTCTCTCTCTCTCTCTCTCTCTCTCTCTCTCTCTCTCTCTCTCTCTCTCTCTCTCTCTCTCTCTCTCTCTCTCTCTCTCTCTGCTGGCTCTTTCACATCGTAATATATATCCTCACGTTTTTTCTTTGTCTAGTTTCAGTTTCAGTTTCACTTTCTCAAGGAGGCGTCACTGCGTTCGGACAAATCCATACACGCTACACCACATCTGTTGAGCAGATGCCTGACCAGCAGCATAACCCAACGCGTTTAGTCAGGCCTTGAGTGCATGCTTACATATTTGTGTACCTATGAAAGTGGATTTCATTTTACGTAATTTCGCCAGAGGACAACACTCTCGTTGCCATGGGTTCTTTTTCAGTGCGCCAAGTGCGTGCTGCACACGGGACCTCGGTTTATCGTCTCATCCGAAAGACTAGACGCTCAGTTTGATTTTCCAGTCAAACTTAGGAGAAAGGGCGAGAGCGGGATTCGAACCCACACCCCCACGGACTCTCTGTATTGGCAGCTGAGCGTCTTAACCATTCTGCCACCTTCCTTCTTTGTCTAGAATATGCAAAATATTGTATGTCTGTTGCTTGATGCTTTAAAGAAGAATGGTTGGATAAAGGTTATTCTCCCTCACCACATGCAGACAAAGGGTGACTGATGTGTAAAGTGCGCCAGATTAAGGATGAAGAATAGCTTTCGTGTAAGAAAAACGTGTCCATCTGAGTTTTCTTTTTGGACGCACCCTGCTGAAATTGTACATATAGTCATCTATCTGTTTGATGCCCAGTTTTGTAAAGCAAGCTGTGGAAGACTGGTCTGTTTATTTTGGCATATTGCCGCTTTATGTTATGTGATGTAGTTGTACTTCCATGTGTAATGTTGTTCCTGTATTTGTGTATTCAGTCTAAAAATTGTGCAGTTATAATCAAAACAAGGATTTTTTAAAGGAACAAAAACAGTAATGATGACAATGATAATAATGATAGTCATAATAGTTATGCACATGACAAAATTAATATTTCTGACAAAGATATTGAAGACTATTGAAATTACCTTTCTAAATAGTAGAAAATGTCTTGTTCATTGCAGATAAGAAACTGTTCACTCCAGGACCTCTGGGTGTTTCACTGACAGTGAAGGAGGCGATGCTTCGAGACCTTGGGTCCAGAGATGTGGAATTCGTCAGTCTTGTCAAGTATATACGATCACGTCTTGTACAGATTTCAGGTAGATGGAGTGTTTGTGTTTGTGTGAGGGGGATAAGTTTGCGTGTTTGTGTACATGTGTGTGTGTGTGTATTGTCTGTGTGTCTGTCTGTTACAGCAACAATAACAACGATGGTTTTATCCTGTCTAGCCGGACTTATGCCTCATATTGGCAACAAGACGTGTAGATGAACGTTTAAAGCAAAATGCACAAATATCTGTGTGAACCAACATCTTATTTTCATGCTTTCTACAACATACAACGCAGTTTTAGCGAAAGATTACAAAAACAAAAAGCACTAAATTTTCAACATGATTTCCAGTATCGTTCTAACCTGTATCCTTTCAGTGGTATCATAGCTGTGAAATGTGTGTGTCTGTCTGTTTCTCTGTGTGTGTGTACGTGTGTGTGTGTGTGCACGCGCACGCACATGTGTATGTATCTGTGTCGTCTGTATGTGTGCATGTGTGTGAGGGAGGCAAGGAGAGAGAGAGAAATGTGGAAGAGTGAATAAGTGTGTAGTGTGTATTATTTATGTGTGTCTGAGTGTGTGTTTATGTGTGTGTGTGTGTGTGTTTGCTTTCTTGTATGTGAAAGTGTGTATGTGTGTGTCCAAACATACAATGCAGACACAAAACAATGCAGGCACAAATCTGTGCAAGGGTGGGTTTTTTTGGTGTGTTTTTTGTTTGTTTTTTGGGGGGTTTTGCAAGCCAACATGTAGATCTGATCTTAGTGTGTGTATGTTTCAATATATGATTATATATTGGGAAGGAGAGGTGTGGAAAGAGTGTATGTGAGGTGTGTGTGGTGTGTGTGTTTGTGTGTGTGTGTGTGCGTGTGTGTGATGTGCATTTGAATGCATTTTGTATTCTTTGCTTCCAAAAGATTGGTTGATAGCAACAGATGGTTGGCACCATATGTGCAGCTATATAAAACTTTAACTTTCAGAATTATTGAATTGCAAGAAGATATTCCTGGTGATGGCAGCTGGGACCATCAATGTGTATGTGTGTGTGTGTGTGTGTGTGTGTGTGTGTGTTGCACAGAATCATTAATCAGCACACACAGAGGATATATATATATATATATATATAGATATAGATATGTTAGTGGGTGTGCATGTGTGTGTACACGTGTGGATGTGTACATGGGTGTGTGAATAGAATAGAATGAATTTTTATGTCATGAAACCTTAATGTGTGTGTGTGTGTTTGTGTGTGTGTGTGTGTATGTGTGTGTGTGTTTGTACAAAGAGTAATAAGATTAAGATATCACAAAGATTTTGTTGTTGTTGTTAATTGTGACTGTATCCATGTAATTAACATACGGTAATGTTTTAGCATCATTATCAAATCAAAGCCAAAAAACAAGAACAAAATAAGAACTTTTTTTTCTTTTCTTTTTTTAATAAAAACTACCTCAGCTCTGGTTTCAGCAATTATCTGTAAAGTGTTCCCCAACAGAAGTCAAAAAAGTTTGAATTCTTCATTATTTGTGTGCATGATTTGTGTGTGTCTGTGTTTGTACATGTATTCCGATACTCTCTCTCAGTCTCTCTGTCTCTCTCTCTCTGTGTCTCTCTCTTGAATTTTATTGCAGTGTTAATTGTTTCAGTGGTGTTTGTTTGCTTATGTGGGGGGGGGTGTAAAAGTGTTGGAACTTGTGGAATTATTTTGTGGTTTTACTGTATGTTTTCATGCTTTAGCATTAAAGTTTATTTGTTTCATTTCTTACTTCAATGTATAATCCAGCCTCCCCCTCCCCACTCCCTGCCACTCTCTCTCTCCATGTTACTGCCTATTTCCCTCACTCACCTCTTCCTTCTTTCTCTCTCTTTTGGACTGTCATTCAGGTCAAACTGGGTAGTGTTTTGGAGGGTGTTTGTGGCAGGGGGATGGTGAATTTTACTGAAGTATTTTCAATATAGTATGCATGTTTGATAAACATGGTGTGTGGGCTTACGTTAGAGTGAGGGGTGGGGTAGTGGGAGTGAGAGAGTTAAAAGTTTATTGTGAAATTTTTGATATAATTTATACTGTGTCATGCACAGAATGTATGACTTCAAGTCGGTTTTTTTTGTGTGTGTGTGTTTGTGTGTGTGGTTGATAGGCTTTAATTTTGTTGTTTGTTGTTATGTAAATCATGTGATTATTGTCTGAAGTCCCTCCCTTTCACCCCATCCTCCCCCTATCTCCTATTTTCATTAACCTTATTGCTTTGGAAGCATGGTGCATTCATTTGATGTGTTGTGTAGTATGCAGTGGTACACAAGGATAAGTGAATGAAGAACACCACAACGATTTCCTGTGTTTTTCTTTTTTTGATATAATTGTTTTTAATGAACTTAAGTCTCTTTGTACTGTGTGTGTCCGTGCCTCAGTGTGTATGTCTGTATGTGTATGTATGCATGTGCGTCGTTGTACGTCTCTACAATGAACCCCATGTCTTTCTTGCAGGCGTGTCGGAGGAGGAGTTTACCTGCGTTCCCATCCAGGGGAGTGGGACTTTTGCTGTGGAGGCGGTGTTCCAGACTGCTGTTCCACGCAACGACAGCAAGGTGTGAGCGCCTGCTTTGTTTGTAAAACCGTTCCCATCCCCATCCCCCCCTCAGCCCTCCGTCACACTCCTCTGCACACCCCCAAGCCCCCTCCTTCCCCTTCTCCTTTCTTGCCCCTCCACCTGTACCATCCCCTCCCGCTCATTCTTTTTTTTTTTCTTTTTTTTGCTGCCCCATCATCTGCACCATGTCAGTGGCATTACTCCCACGCCGCTCATTTAGATTCCCATTTAGATTGGAGTGATGGCCTAGAGGTAACGCGTCCGCATAGGAAGCAAGAGAATCTGAGCACGCTGGTTCAAATCACGGCTCAGCTGCCGATATTTTCTCCCTCTCCACTAGACCTTGAGTGGTGGTCTGGACGCTAGTCATACAGATGAGACAATAAACTGAGGTCCCGTGTGCAGCATACACTCTGCACATGTAAAAGAACCCACGGCAACAAAAGGGTTGTCCTTGGCAAAATTCTGTAGAAAAATCCACTTCGATAAGAAAAACAAACAAAACTGCACACAGAAAAAAATACAACAACAAAAAATGGGTGGCGCTGTAGTATAGCGACGCGCTCTCCCTGGGGAGAGCAGCCCAAATTTCACACAGAGAAATCTGTTGTGACAAAAAAAAAAAAAAAGAAATACAAATACACGCATTCGTCCGTCACAGTTCCAGCGTCGGCAGTACGCAAGGAAACCATCAGTGTTAGGTTGCCAGGAAGGCACACACCAGAGGAGACCCTGCACTGCTGCTGAGTCACTTTGGTGGTGTTCAGTGATGCCTGTTCTGATTCTCCCGCTCGTTCTACCATCTACTCACTTCAGCAGCGGCAGCAATGTAGAGGAACCAGGCAGGTTTTGAATACGTACGTGATCCATGTCAGGCCTTGAGAAAAAAAATATAAATAAATAAATAAATGAATAAATAAATAACTTATTAACTAATTAAAAATAAATAAATAAAAATAATAGATAAATACATAAAAATACTACTAATAATCATAATAATACTATTTATAAGGCGCAAAATCATGTCTTGATAAAGTCAACTCTATGCGCACAAAAAAAAAAAAAAGATAACAATGATGATAAATAAGCAAATAAATGTAAAACATGCAGACACACATTCACACACACACACACGCACACACACATGCGCGCGTCGGTTAGGAGTTGGACTTCTGACCCAGCGTTCACCAGCGGTCAGGGTTCGAGGCCCTGTTTCAGCATGGTGTTGCGTCCTTCAGAGAGGCACTTTAATCCGCTTTTCCTCACCCCACCCAGGCGTGAATTCGGGTACGT